>NC_091759.1:26485124-26497624 GCF_043380555.1 Nothobranchius furzeri
CACAGATGTGCACGCACGCACACACACACACACACACACACACACAGATGTGCGCGCGCACACACACACACACACACAGATGTGCGCATACACACACACACACAGATGTGCGCACACACACACACACACACACTTTAGATCTGAAAGCTAAACTAACGTGAATCTGATGAGACGAGTGATAATCTGATAATCTGACAGATTACGGAGACTCAGTCCCTCTGGCTCTGCTGATCATGTGCATGTTAAGGCTGAACTAAACGATCACAGATTGATTTCAGTCAGAACGAACGGTTTCAGGTGTGTGAGGAGAAACCCAGATCGTCCTGAAACCGAACCGATGGGGTTGTTCAAACCGGCTCCACTGACCTTTGACCTGGGCGCGGTGGCGTACAGGGAGGGGGACTTTTTCACCGAGACTCCGTTTTCAGCTTCTCCATCATCTGCAGCTCTGAGAGGAACAACATGAGAATGTTTAGATCAGTTAACACGTTTCAGTCAGCTCCTCCTCCTCCTCCTCCTCCTCCTCCTCCTCCTCCTCCTCCTCCTCCTCCTCCTCCTCCTCCTCCTCCTCCTCCTCCTCCTCCTCCTCCTCCTCCTCGTGATGATGAACACAAACATTAAAGACACAATCAGAGGAGCTTTGATCCACCAGAACAGCTGAAACGGGTCACCCAAAAGTTCTGACCCGTTTCCTTTGCTTGGCTGGATCAAACAGGAAACTACACAAGGGTTAGGGATGTGAACATGGACGCACGTGCGCACCACGGCGTCCCGTCTGGAGGTGGCGACAGGTGTGCAGACTGCTTTCACCGTAGCAGATGTCCCAGATAAGAGGATGAGTCACAGCTCTGATGTTTACGCAGCAACACAGGAAGCGCCAGACTTTCCCTCGGGCCACTTTCACTGAAACGACCTCTCAGCGACGGCGTGACCCATGGAGGTGAAACGGGAGGAGAGTCGGCTGACTCGGACACATACAGGAGACTGGACTCCCACACTTCCTGTCGGAGTTTCATAAATGTTCCTGCTGCAGGTCAGAGTCCTGCTCTCTCCTGAACGTTCCATCCTGCTGCAGCAACGTTCTTCCTCAGTTATAAAACAAGTCATTTCAGAAGCGGGAAAATTATTTTAAGTTCCTCAAAATCTGAAAATTGAGTGAAGTCAGAAAGTTGTGCGATGGGGAGAAGGAGAGTTATCTAGGTCGTTTCATCTGTGAGCAAACACTAAACCAGGATCCACCCAACCCAGCCTCACAGAGGAAGCACAACAGGCAACACAAAAAGGTGTCCGTGTGCCTCACAGCCTCACCCTCACAGCTTCAGCCCCACAGCCTCACCCTCACAGCTTCAGCCCCACAGCCTCACCCTCACAGCTTCACCCTCACAGCTTCAGCCCCACAGCTTCAGCCTCACAGCTTCACCCTCACAGCTTCAGCCCCACAGCCTCACCCTCACAGCTTCACCCTCACAGCTTCACCCTCACAGCTTCAGCCCCACAGCCTCACCCTCACAGCTTCACCCTCACAGCTTCAGCCCCACAGCTTCAGCCCCACAGCTTCAGCCTCACAGCTTCAGCCTCACAGCTTCAGCCCCACAGCTTCAGCCCCACAGCTTCAGCCCCACAGCTTCACCCTCACAGCTTCAGCCCCACAGCCTCACCCTCACAGCTTCAGCCCCACAGCCTCACCCTCACAGCTTCACCCTCACAGCTTCAGCCCCACAGCTTCAGCCCCACAGCTTCAGCCTCACAGCTTCAGCCTCACAGCTTCAGCCCCACAGCTTCAGCCCCACAGCTTCAGCCCCACAGCTTCACCCTCACAGCTTCAGCCCCACAGCCTCACCCTCACAGCTTCAGCCCCACAGCCTCACCCTCACAGCTTCACCCTCACAGCTTCAGCCCCACAGCCTCACCCTCACAGCTTCACCCTCACAGCCTCACCCTCACAGCTTCAGCCCCACAGCTTCAGCCCCACAGCTTCAGCTTCACAGCTTCAGCTTCACAGCTTCAGCCCCACAGCCTCACCCTCACAGCTTCACCCTCACAGCTTCAGCCCCACAGCTTCAGCTTCACAGCTTCAGCTTCACAGCTTCAGCCTCACAGCTTCAGCCTCACAGCTTCAGCCTCACAGCTTCAGCCTCACAGCCTCACCCTCACAGCCTCACCCTCACAGCTTCAGCCCCACAGCTTCAGCCTCACAGCTTCAGCCTCACAGCTTCAGCCTCACAGCTTCAGCCCCACAGCTTCAGCCCCACAGCTTCAGCCCCACAGCTTCAGCCCCACAGCTTCAGCCTCACAGCCTCACCCTCACAGCTTCAGCCCCACAGCCTCACCCTCACAGCTTCACCCTCGCAGCTTCAGCCCCACAGCTTCAGCTTCACAGCTTCAGCTTCACAGCTTCAGCCTCACAGCTTCAGCCCCACAGCCTCACCCTCACAGCTTCAGCCCCACAGCCTCACCGTCACAGCTTCAGCCCCACAGCTTCAGCCCCACAGCTTCAGCCCCACAGCTTCAGCTTCACAGCTTCATATAAGCAGCTCATCCATTACTTCAAAAACAATCTGAAACGTTCTAATTGTTTAAAGTTTTTAAATAAAGAGTCAGATGTAAGCGTTGTCCACTCGAGTTCTCGTTTCTGACTCTTGTTTCAGGCTGAAGCACAAAGGTCACATTGGAGTGACGGAGTGAGGGAGGATGTTTCAGATCCGCTTCCTGCCGTTTCTGCAGCTGCAGCAAACATCTGCTTAAGCGTGATGGTGGTCCCCAGGAAGCCTCCAGGGAAAACCGACTGTTCCACCTTACCTCCTGGATCAGCAACCATCCGACCTCAGATCTGGTTTGCAGCTGCAGGAGGAAGTGGTTCAGAGGTCAGAGGTGAGAATCAGACAGCTGTCAGACGAAGTCCAAAGACAAAGAGATGTTTGTTTTAGAGCCGAGGAGCAGATGAATGCAGCAGGCATGTGGAGAGGCAGGTTCCTTCACAGAGCTCCGTAACCATCCCGAGGACAGAGTCAGGGTGTGGTCCACGGATCAGCTTCCTGCTGAACAGAACCGCACCACAAACACGACCTGAATCCCACATCTGATAACACAACAGAGTCCAGGTCTGACCCGATTCAGGTCTGGTTCCTGCCAGGATCAGATCCAAACCCAGAGGATCAGAGATCTCTGCCGTTTCTTCCACTTCAGTCCAAACGGATGGAACTCGTCAGAAAACCTGAAACATCTGAAGCACGTGGCCCTCACCTTCATCTGGTTCTTCTCATCCCCTCCATCTGTTCTGACCCACTTATCAGAGTCCGGGTCGCGTGGACCGCAGCTCCAGAAGAGCGGCGCGGACGGCAACCTTCAGCAGCTCCACTGATGGGATGTCATGGACCTGTGTTAGTGTAGCACCTTCTTCAGGTTCTACACCCCCCCCCCCCCCAACACATCCACACCCTGGTGGTGATGGGCTACAGCTGACGGAGGCGCCGCGGTCCCTCCGGCCACCAGCGGCAGCGTTCCCTGTCCAGTGTGGAGATTTAATCCCTCCAACGTGTTCGGCGCCGACCCGCAGGTCTCCTGAGCCGGACGAGCCAGAGGCTCCGCCCCCGACAGCCGTCCAGGAGGAATTCTCACCAAAGGCCTGAACCTTCTCAGCTGGCTTCTCTGGATGAGGAGGAGCAGCAGCTCTACTCCAAGCTCCTTCCCCAGGACTGATCCCGGCCACCGGTCTTTTCCCAAAGTTCTGGACCGTCAGCCACATGGAGTACGACTCCGGAACCAGGAAGTGGCGGTCCCTCCACCACGTCTGTGTCACCTGTAATGTTTGCGGTGTTTTGGGGTCTGCTTTTGCCAATTAGCTAACCCTATCAAAATAAAAGCTCTGCCTGATGAAACTTAAATGCTTTTATTCTCTTAAGAGCAGAAAAAAGTGCTGAGATGAGTTTTTATCAGAAGTGGGCCGAATAGAACATTTAACACGTCTAACCCTAGCTGGACACAAGCAGCGCTTGTTGCCATGACGACACAGTACGCTTCTGTTCCAAACGCCGTCCTCGTCCTCCCGTACCCGGCAGCATACTAGTCTAGTACACACGAAGGTACCAACCCCGAGTAGAGACACGCAGCCCAGGTCTCAGCTGGACCAGGAAGACCTGGAGACTCGAACAGACCCACAGAGATGGATCTGGTGGACCATCATCGACCAGCAGGTTCCTCTGGATCCTGACGGGTCTCCAGACACCTGCATCGACTCGAGAGAACCAGAACCTGACTCTCATGGTGGAGAGACCCGTTGAGGTGACCCGATGGGTTCCAGTCGGCAGCTGCTGACCTGTATGGATTACCCGAGTCCAGGTGGAGGTGGTCCTGCTGATACCGAGTCAGAAGTAAAAAGTTCCTCGTGGAATGAGAGCAGCTCTGTGCTGAGTTTAAGGGTCCAGAGGAAGTAGGAATTCTGAGTTTCAGGTCCACCAGCTGGTTCTGGTGCAAACATCAGACCTGGACACGTGTCCTCCATGATGGACCAGAACTCTGGCACATCTGGACCCGGATCAGGGTTTGTGTTTCTGTTGCACCGAGTTAAACGGGTCGGAGTTAGAGGAGCAGAAGCATCACTCTTGGGCCATTCCCATCAGTACCGGGTCGGCCCGGGCCGGGTAGCCCCAGCCTGGCCCGGTTGATTCCACACATCCTTGTCTTAAGCCCATGTGGGCTGGTTCTAGCCACCAATCAGAGGCTTGCTCTAATGGAAGGTGTGGAGTTGCTGTCAGCAGTGGGTGTGTTGGCCCTGGTCGGCCTGAAGCAGACCCCCTCCAGAAGAGGGCTGAGAATGAGCCTTGGTTGGCCCGGAACAATACCAGGCCACCCAGATATGTAAACAACCTACGCTACCCGGCCCGGGCCGACCCGGTACAGGTGGGAATGGGGCTTCTGACCCGGTCTCACCCATCGGGTCGGTTCTGGTTATCTCAGAACCTCTCTGGTTACAGCCCAGCAGCTAAAGCTCTGCCTCATTATCTCACAACCCGATAAGACCTGCTATGGACCAGAACCAGAACCAGGACCAGAACAAAAACCAGCCTGGAGCAGAACCAGGACCAGGACAAGAACCAGCCTGCAGCAGAACCAGAACCAGAACCAGCCTGGAGCAGAACCAGAACCAGGAGCAGAACCAGAACCAGGACCAGAACCAGCCTGGAGCAGAACCAGAACCAGGACCAGCCTGGAGCAGAACCAGGACAAGAACCAGCCTGGAGCAGAACCAGGACCAGGACAAGAACCAGCCAGCACCAGAACCAGAACCAGAACCAGCCTGAGACAGACCCGGTCTCCTCCACAGACTCCTGACTCACCTGAGGTCCAGGTGGCTCCCATCAGCGGACCTCTCACCGGAAGTGGTCTTCTTGGACTTTTTCTTTATCTTTGGGAACTTGAACTTCTTCCTGTCCGTGTCCCTCTGGTCCTCCTCCTGCTGCTCAGATCGGTTCGGGTTCGGGTCCGGTTCGCTCCTGGAGAACAGAGTATTCAGACTCTTTCTGGATGCGCTCTTCTTGGCCATCCCGTGTGGTACCGGTACCAGCTGTTGTTCAGCTGAGACCAACAGCTGCTGCTGCTCACCTTTGTGTGCAGCGCGCGCAGCTCAGGTGAGACGGTGTCCTCGTTAAGACACGCCCACCTCGCAGCCACACACCAGACCGTGGACCGGGCTCTGTCGGTGCTGGACGGAACCGCTTTAGAAGTTTTTGATGCTTTTTATTAAACTTGCGTCACAAACAGCTGATTCAAGAGGAAACAGACCGGAAGTAGATGTCGGTTCTGGTGCTGGACCCGTGACCTCTGACCTCTGCAGACAGCCGGAGGTCAGGTCAGACATGAAAACCATAAAGATGTTAAACGTCTGAACAGAAAGTTTAACTTTTAAAACTATTAGTTTAGTTTCATTCATTATTTTTATCCAACTTTATTTTGAAACTAAGAAAATCTGCAGTTTTGTTTTTATGCTGCATCCGGTTAAAACCAGCTGCTCTCCTGTGGGGAGACAGCGCCCTCTGGTGGCCGGTGCGCGGTTGCAGCTGTAATAACTGATTTCTGCTCATGTGAGGATGACCCACGGAACCAAACAGGATCCAGCCTTCTGCTCCTCTTCAGGTTCCTAGTATAAATGTTGTCAGCAGTGGGGTCAAAGGTCATCTGCTGCCGTGAGGTTTCTTTCTGTTACCGTTTATAATCGTTTGAGGCTAATCTGGGAGTGATGGAGGAGTCCACTGAATCAGGAATCACACTGATGACCGGATTTTAAAAACCCTCGGGTTAAAGCCACGCTTTGACATTCACAGGGTTAATGAAAAAGTCACTCTGACCCCAGCCGCCCTGTGTGGCCAGAATACCGCACTTGCAACTTCAGAGTTGCCAGTCTGTTGGACGGAGTTGAGCTGACACGCCTGGCGCTGCAGCCTGCATGTTTGAGGTCATGAAAACAGCTGATTTGTTTGACTGTGAGGAACTGCTCCTGCAGACACTGAGGAAGGCTGGGAGGTGTTTCAGCTGTTAGATTAAGGTGATAAAAAGATGAACGCACAGCGAGGAGAGTTTCACGTGTGGTTGTTCTAACAGACACTAGGGGGTGCTAAAATAAGCCTTAACTGCTCAGTAGGCCTGTAAGAATCACCTGGCAGCAGGAAGTCGATGTCACAGCAAGTCCAATCAGAGCTTTCAGAGTTTTAACACATTTAGGTGACTTTTAGTGTCCCGGATGAAGCACTAGAAACACCAACAGCTGTTACCGAAACCTCAGGCACAGATCTGGGATCAGCCGTTTCACCTGCATGAACCCTTCTCCTCCTCCAGGGGGCGGGCTAGAGCCATTCACCTCCCTGCCTCCTGCACCAAACACACAAACTGTCCTGTTCCTTTCCAGATGTAGAAGTGTTTTGAACGTTAAATCAATCAGCATTCAAACAGCATTTCTGCTAGAAATGCACGTTCTCTAGTTATTTTCTCTTTATTTTGTTTTAATGTTAACTGAAATAAAATGATTTGATTATGAGATGAGACGACTGATGGAACGAGACATAAAGCCATCATTAATGTTCCTGTGAAAACTCTATTGATGCTGTTTCTACCGTCAAACTAACTATCGTAATAAAATCCTACATGATCTCCTGCTAGGAAGTCGTTTCCTAGCAGGACGCTGTTGCTCCCAGGCAAACACGGTGACATCACAAACCTCATCTCATCATAAAATTCTGCTTCAGTCACTCAAAACCCAGAAGAAGCCACCAGGAGCTGATGAAACCCGTGGCTCTAACTGATCAAACGTGGGTTGTTTGCAGTAACAAACCCTCTGAGGCTGGGCTGAATGGAACCAACCACCTAACAGTGAGGGTCCTGAGAGGGTTCCTGCAGACCAGGTGATCTGCTGAGACCCTCTGGCTGCAGGTGGAGCTACCTCACTGAGGATCTCATGAAGTCTGATGTTGACCTGCAGGCTCCTGTCAGCCTGCTGAACTTTGGACCCAAGGAGCTGCAGCATTACACCGGGTCCCAGCAATAAAACAACCCCCACAGGTGACCAGAAACAACTCTGAGCGCCACGCCCACTGAACAGGTGAGAGGGGACCAACAAAACCTTTAAGTGGACCCAACAGAAAGTGTGACAGCAGAGCTGCGACCATCAAAGTTTTGTTGTTGTGAGTCAGAGTGAAAGAGAACACACACTCACTCACTCACTCACTCACTCACACACACACTCACTCACTCACTCACTCACTCACTCACTCACTCACACACACTCATTCACATACTACCATACATATACACACCTGTTACATACATACTTGTAAGTGTAAGTTTGGTGATGGAGTTTTATTATGAATGAATGATGAATTATTATGTCTTTTTATGTATTTTTATGTATTTTTATGTATTTTTATGTATTTTCATGCCCAGGGACAATAGCTGGAAATTAGCCTTTGGTTATAATCTGGCATGTTTACATTCATGTAATCTGCTTTTACATTTATGTTCATTAGCATGCGCTGTCCTAAATAAATAAATACTTATACACACCTGTTACTTATACACACCTGTTACTTATACACACCTGTTACTTATACACACCTGTTACTTATACACACCTGTTACTTATACACACCTGTTACTTATACACACCTGTTACTTATACACACCTGTTACTTATACACACCTGTTACTTACTTACATACCGTAAATCCTCTAATACAGGCCGGTATTCAATTAACTGCCAGGTCTCATATTTTGGCCGGTGTCGGAGTCGGCGGAGGTGAATAATGGCCGGTCTCTTATTGTGGCCGGGTGGAATGTGGTAACAAGCAAGTACGGGGGGGGGGGGGGGGGGGGGTGTGTCATCGTCTCACTTTTGATTTGCCAGTGATAGACCGCGAGGGTAACTTGAACCGTCTAACTTGTTAATAGAATCTTGAACACTCATCATAAAACTAAAGAGTAGAACATCCCGTTCCTTCACCCTTTCAGTCAGAGAGCTGCGGGGTCCGACAAGGCTCCAGGGTCCTAACCCTAACCCCACATGGCCTTAGGGTCCTAACCCTAACCCCACATGGCCCTAGGGTCCTAACCCTAACCCCACATGGCCCTAGGGTCCTAACCCTAACCCCCCATGGCCCTAGGGTCCTAACCCTAACCCCCCATGGCCCTAGGGTCCTAACCCTAACCCCCCATGGCCCTAGGGTCCTAACCCTAACCCCCCATGGCCCTAGGGTCCTAACCCTAACCCCACATGGCCTTAGGGTCCTAACCCTAACCCCCCATGGCCCTAGGGTCCTAACCCTAACCCCACGTGGCCTTAGGGTCCTAACCCTAACCCCACGTGGCCTTAGGGTCCTAACCCTAACCCCACATGGCCCTAGGGTCCTAACCCTAACCCCCCATGGCCCTAGGGTCCTAACCCTAACCCCCCATGGCCCTAGGGTCCTAACCCTAACCCCCCATGGCCCTAGGGTCCTAACCCTAACCCCACATGGCCTTAGGGTCCAGGGTTCAGACCGCAGGACTAGAACAAAACCAGGATTTGTGAGAAAGAGCGGTTTAGAAACACCAAACACCATCGTATAGAAACAATATCTTTAATCAGCTACATGGTGTGAATATATAAAAGTATCATCAAAATAGTCTCTCACTCATAAACATCTCATATGCTGTTTAAAAATAAACTACAACCTGTACAAAAGTTGGGCTTCTAAAAGAATCTAAGCACACTTAGAGGAAGTCCTGCTGCTGCCGGGTAAAACACCTGTCAGTCCACACCTGCATGACATCAACAGTTACGTAGAAATAAAACGTTTCCAGAGCTTTCTGGTCACTTCTCTGTGCTGTAAGATTTGGATGAAGCTCGTGTTCACAGACATTTGCAGTAAAGCTTTGAGGGTAAATAACATCCCGACGTGTCGTGTTGGTGGTGTTCAGTGTCACCACAAACGTTAGTGATTCAGATGTTGGCGTGGGTAATGACGCTCAGGCTTGCGCGGTGGCGCGACTGTCGTTTTGGCAAAGGCTCGTTGTTCCATCGGACTGGGAAAAGGAACCTGAGCTGGAAGCTGGTGACTCATGCTAACGACCTCTTCCTGAGTCCTCGTCCAAGATTCCCGTCATCTCAACACGGAGAGGAGAAACACCGGCACTTCAACTACCCGACGACAAAATAAATAAGGAATCCATTTAACGTAATAAGTTAAAGCACAACGCACACGCGTCTCTACCTGAGTGAAAAGTTTAAACACTTCACAGCTTGTGGCTCCGGGCCCGGTTCTGGCACTCAGAGCCGGGCCCCGTCTTTGGAAAGCTTTTCTTTTGGTGCTGCTTTGATCCGATCAGGAAACGTTCCTACTCATTCCTCCCATCGTGAAAACGAGGAACTATTTTTGGCAACACCAGCGCTTTTTGGTGCTGTTGGATCGTCTTCATGACCATCCTGAACATTGTCCTCACTGCCCTTCTGTCTTCACTGTTGGCCGTTTGTTGAGATGCACGACGCTGGCTCTCTCCTGAGAGGTCCGCGGAGGGCTGGCGTGGTACTCAGCTGCTGTAGTTTGGACCACAGGTGTTACTGGTGCGTTGATGGCCACTGTCAGAGCTCTGAGCAGCACCTTGGCCTCCTTCTGGTCCTCCTTCCCCTCACCTTCCAGAGTACGGGCCAGCCAGCGCTTGACAGCCTCTGCCAGCTGAGAGGCCGATGCTGTTTCTGTGAGCGTGTCTGCCTCCTGGCTGGCATCGAAGCGTTCCAGCATCTCCTTCATGTGCATGTTGACCGTGGCGCTGGAGCCAGCCAGGCAGCAGCTGCGCTGGTGGATGCAGAGGGAGAAGCGGTGGAAGAAGGCCTGGGTGCAGAGCGAGCAGCGGTAGGGCCGGTCCCGGCTGCTGTGGAGGCGGCGGTGCAGCTTCAGGTGGATGTACTGGGTGAACTTGGTGTTGCACAGCTTGCACTGATATGGTTTTTCTCCGGAGTGCAGTCTCAGGTGTGTTTTCAGGTTGCTGGTGCTGCTGAAGCGTTTGTGACACACCTGGTGAACACAGAATGAAAGGTTGAGACACTTGAGTCGCGCTCACAGCACTTCCTGCTGAAGCGTCAGCTTGCTTTGGGGGAACCTGCTGCTTGTTTCTGACATCCTCTTTACGTTACTCTGAGCATCGGGATCTAAACCAGAACCGCTCGCCCGCAGAGATGCTGTCAGATGACCTGATGGGGCGGGTTGTGGCGGAGTGAAAATCAAACCTACACTGTTACCTGGAAGGTGTGTGTGTGTGTGTGTGTGTGTGTGTGTGTGTGTGTGTGTGTGTGTGTGTGTGTGTGTGTGTGTGTGTGTGTGTGTGTGTGTGATGGGGGGGTTCACACAGCTCAGGAGAAGTGGGAGAGGTGATTCTCAGCATACCTGGCATTCATGGGGCTTCTCTCCGGTGTGGACCAGGTGATGTTTCTGGAGGTGAGCCAGCTGAGTGAAGCTTTTCTTGCACAGGTGACACTGGAACGGTCTCTCACCACTGTGCACTCTGAGGTGGACCTGTGGTGATCAGAACAGAGTTCATGAGTTCTGGTTGGGAGCAGCTGAAATCTCTGGAGTCGGCATTTGTTACCTTGAGGTTTGAAAGCTGTCCGAAGGTCTTGGAGCAGATGTTACATTCATATTTGATTTTCCCGTTCTGCTTCTTCAGGGGGTAGGGCAGGGATCTGTGTCCGGGGCCGTTACGGGGCGCTGCGCTGCTCTTGTTGGTGGCCAGGCTGAGGTTCATGGCCTCCTCGCAGCCAGAAGGGGACTGATCTGGGGTCTGATGAAGGCTGTCAGGCTTGGCAGGAGGAGACAGCTCGGGGGTGGCTGGGGCACCTCTTGGTGGGGAGACGTTTGGCGTTAGCTCTTTCAGGCCTCCTTGTGGAGATGAAGCATAAGGGAGGGACACTGGGAGCAGGTTAGGTGGGCCGATGGGAGGGTACGGAAGTCTGTCGGTGCCCAAGTAGCTGCTGTACCGAAGGGACTCCCTTGAAGACAGGATTCCAGTGAAGGGAGGAGAGTAGGGGGGCAGGAGGAGGCGAGGATAATGAGGACTGTAGGGAGGAAGGTACTGGTAGGGGGGGTGGAGAGGCCGGGACTGTGGGTAAAGGGGGTAGGAGGAGACCAGGCCCTCCCTGTGGCTGTAGAGGCCATGGAGGTGAAGGGGGAGGTTCCTGTGTGGTGCTGCGAGGGAGGGGTGATGATCAGGTAAGTATGGGTGCTTCATGCCCAGTCCAGACTCCCTCTGCTCAGGCTGGGGGGAGGGAATGATGCCCCGGCCCTCTGAATCCTTCTCCATCTTTCTGCTGAAGTCCATGATCTGGTCATCAGGCGTGTCAGGAGGAGTGTCTCTCTCCAAGATCTCCACGTCGATCTTTTCCTCGCTGTCCTCCCCCATCGGACCTCTCTCCTCGTCCTGTCTCCTGTCCTTGAAGCAGGCGTGGTGAGGTAGACTCTGTCTGGGGTACTCTTCATCGCTCCGCTCTGCAGAGAGCACACAAAACCAGAAAGTATGAGTTGGATTCATTCTCCCTGCATACAGCCACGTACGGTCACCCGCCCACGCACGGCACGCCCTCTGATGGTAAGCGAGAGTAGTTTCAGTTTTGACATGACGCGTGAATCCCAGAAGAGAGTTTCTGCCACTCCAGTGATGTCACGCGGGAGACGGGTTGGTGTGTGTGTCACGTCATGTCTAAGTTTTGCTTGTGAAACCTTTTCTGGGTATTGAACCTCACCCTCCTGACCACGTCTAATGAAACCATCCTTCAAGTTCTCTTCTCCGGTCTGAGAAGCTGCTCCTGGGGTTAGGGGTAGGGGTAGGGTTAGGGTTAGGGGTAGGGGTAGGGGTAGGGGTAGGGTTAGTGGGGACAAGGCAGCTGGATGTTAGTCATCAGGATGAGCGGCAGCGTGACAGGTGCTGATGAATCATGAGCTTTACTCTCATCAGGCCGGATGTTGAAACTATAACTTGATGTA
>NC_091759.1:26500124-26502624 GCF_043380555.1 Nothobranchius furzeri
TTATGATTCTCTGGTGTTGCGTGTCTAACGAGTCACTGTGGCTGCCGGGCTGCTGCTACTCTCCAACCGCTCGCTTAGGCCAGGTTTGGGGGGGGGGGGGGTGTTAATGAATAGAAGAAAGAAGCGATGGTGTTGTTCGGGGGGGGGGGGGGGGTAACACAAACCCACGCCATCACCCCGATGAGCGCTCCTCGTTTGCCCTCCTCTGATAGCTTGTGAGCCCAACACACAGTCGCCCTCCTTACCCCGGCGGAGTTAATCGTCTGGTTTTAACCTACCCCCCCCCCCCTCCCCGACACACAGCCCTGCCCCCAGCTTCCCCGCTGCCCACCTCACAGGCACCCGTTGGTGACCCTCCATCTGCCGCGTGCCTTTTACTGATTTACAACCGAGTCTCTTCAGACTTGACCCCACCTGAGCGACAAACCTGCCCTCATAAAGCTCTGTTGGTTACACCATCCCATAATAAAGAGCACTCTCATCCATTCATCGTTCATCGTAGAGGTTTCAGTTGTGCAGGTCTAAGGAGCAATAACAGGATTGTGCAACAGTCGCTACCTGCTACATGTCATTGGTCTGCGTTCAACAAATGCAGTGAAGGCCAAAAGGCGCCATGAACAAGTGTGCAGGCCCTCCAGGGAGCCCCTAGTCTGGTGTTATCTGCAGCGCTACGACCAGAGGAGGAACAGATGAGTCTGAGAACAGCAGAAGAGGAACAACAGCAGAAAGTGTTGCTCGGGTAAGGACAGAAAGAGGAAGAGGTCTGGAACCACAAGCAGAGCACTGACTGCTGAGAGCTGCTGCTAAAGACGTAAAACACTTCCTGTCTTCTTCTTTAGACAAGTTATCCCTCTGTAGACCCCCCCCCCCCCACACACACCCAGGGCGGGGAGCGTGTTGGGTTGTGACACCAATTTCAGCTGAGGTAGGTTCTGGAGAAACCTGGTCACCTGAGTGTGAAACAACACAGGAGACGTGGGGACCTGTTCAGGTCTGGGACCTGTTCAGGTCTGGGACCTGTTCAGATTCAGGACCTGTTCAGGTCTGGGACTTGTTCAGATTCAGGACCTGTTCAGGTCTGGGACCTGTTCAGATTCAGGACCTGTTCAGGTCTGGGACCTGTTCAGATTGGGGACCTGTTCAGATTCAGGACCTGTTCAGGTCTGGAACCTGTTCAGATTCTGGACCTGTTCAGATTGGGGACCTGTTCAGATTCAGGACCTGTTCAGGTCTGGAACCTGTTCAGATTGGGGACCTGTTCAGATTCTGGACCTGTTCAGGTCTGGGACATGTTCAGATTCAGGACCTGTTCAGGTCTGGGACATGTTCAGATTCAGGACCTGTTCAGATTCAGGACCTGTTCAGGTCTGGAACCTGTTCAGATTGGGGACCTGTTCAGATTCTGGACCTGTTCAGGTCTGGGACATGTTCAGATTCAGGACCTGTTCAGATCTGGGACCTGTTCAGATTGGGGACCTGTTCAGATTCAGGACCTGTTCAGATTCTGGACCTGTTCAGATTCAGGACCTGTTCAGGTCTGGGACCTGTTCAGGTCTGGGACCTGTTCAGATTCAGGACATGTTCAGGTCTGGGACCTGTTCAGATTGGGGACCTGTTCAGATTCAGGACCTGTTCAGATTGGGGACCTGTTCAGATTCAGGACCTGTTCAGGTCTGGAACCTGTTCAGATTGGGGACCCTTTTCAGATTCTGGACCTGTTCAGGTCTGGGACATGTTCAGATTCAGGACCTGTTCAGATTCAGGACCTGTTCAGGTCTGGAACCTGTTCAGATTGGGGACCTGTTCAGATTCTGGACCTGTTCAGGTCTGGGACATGTTCAGATTCAGGACCTGTTCAGATTCAGGACCTGTTCAGATCTGGGACCTGTTCAGATTGGGGACCTGTTCAGATTCTGGACCTGTTCAGATTCAGGACCTGTTCGGGGTGATGTGATGATGGAGGAACATTACCTCGTTGTCGGCACCGTAGTCGAAGGTGAGGTTGCGTGGGATGGAGGTCATGGCTTTGGGCAGGCTGAAGCTCGGGTCCGACAGCTGATCTGGAACGATGTAAGTGCAGCTGAGAGCAAAGTCCACCTCCCTCCAAGTGCTCATGTCTCCTGGTGTGCTCTCCAGCTTCATGTTGGATAGACTGTGATGAAGATGGAGCTGTAAGTCTGGCTCTGCTGCTTTGGTTTGGAGTTACTTTGGTGAGGTCCTTCTAGGTGCTCCGGTTCATGCTGGAGATCTGGAGGAGAAGGATGGGAGTGAGGAGATGGTTACATGTCGTTTTACGTTCCCCTGAATGCAAAAACCTTAAACATCTCCTCTGAGCCGGCACCAGCAGCTACTGAAACTGATCTGGGAGCAGCTCAGCCGCCACCTCATTATCCTGCTCCATTCATGAATCCAAACATTCCACAGGTGGAGACACCAGAACCTGGACTTACCTTCACACGTTCATGCAGCCGCTGCACCCTCATGTCTTCACCTGGCGTCT
>NC_091759.1:26507624-26512624 GCF_043380555.1 Nothobranchius furzeri
GCTGCAGGACCCGGGAGGTGTGAGTGTGTTAGCAGGAGGCTGACCCGCTCCTTCATCCCTTCATCAGCTCTGCACCCTCTCTGGATTGGATCTCCTCAGAAGTCTCACTTGTCTGCTTGTTGCAGATGAAGTGAGCGCTCAGATTCCCACAAGCACGACGCCGACCAACTCTTCGAGTCAGGGTGCAGAGCGCTGCCCAGAATAACGCGCCGTTTTCACACCTCCTCTGGGTTGCGTGCCATCACAGAAGAGGAAGGAAGGAGACCAGCATGTCCTTATCTTCATCATCACCCATGAAGCACGTTGAACCAGCTGCTTCACAGACGCTCAGCTCCACCGTGTTTTACAGGAAGGTTCTTCTATTTCAACAGTAAATCAGGTCTGACCATATATGGGTCACTTCCTGTCTGTGGTGAAGTAAAACAGAGAACAGTTTATGGGAACATAAAAAGAAAAAAGCCAGAACCACGGTGTGTTTAGGTTCTGGTGTGTGATGTTCTCAGGAGAACGTTCTGTCTGGAGAAGATAACTGGTTCTGGTTTTCTTTCTGCTTCCTGTTCACTCATCACCACCTGCTGCTTCCTGGAACACAAAACCAAAAGCACCTTAGCTTCCTAGCTGAGTTTGGGTCACATGACCCATCTTCACTGAGCAGAGACTAAGACTGAGCAGGTGATATCACCTGAGGTAGAACAGGTGATATCACCTGAGGTAGAACAGGTGAGTTCCTCCAGAGGTGTAAAAGATCTTCAAGCCCTCAGATCGGTTGTGTTTGTGTGGTTTACCTGCCTCAGCCCAGATGACCTCTGACCCCAGGAGGGATGACCGTCCAAACCAAGCTGGTCCAGCCTATTCAGCATGCTCACAATAACTCCGTCAGAGCTGATTTCAACACGATAGAGGTGTTTACACGGTCCACCCGGTGAATGTAACACGAGATGGTGAGTTTGTACTTTAACTCTGATTTAGACACGATAGTAACACGTGCACTGGTGTTAAATATTTAACTCTAGAGGAGCTAAATCAGAGTTAACGTACCAGCTCACCTACAAAGTGAACTAATCTTGGTGTTAAGTTGGACCGACACCAGAACAGGAACACTGTTGCTGTGCTGGAGCTGAGACTAGAAACCTCTGTGGAGGATCTGAGGTCCAGACCGGGAATGAAGGTCTGGTTTGGATCTGTAAACTGCACCAGAACATTCAGCGTGTGCTAGCAGATGTTTGGGCCATGCACGAGGCTGTGCACGAGGCTGTGCACGGGGCTGTGCACGAGGCTGTGCACGAGGCTGCTCCTGTAATCTACCTTTAATTAGCAGAGAGGTCTGGCTTAATCAGACAAGCAGCCCGACACTCTAATTATCAGATCTGAGACCACCAGACCCGGGGGGGTCGGCACACGCTCAGCTGGTGCTTAACAGGTGGGGACCCCCCCCCCCCCCCAGTCTGAGACCAAGTAGGCTCAAGTAGGAGACTTTAGTCCAGCCAGATCTGTCTGGCAGAGGGATTTCACCAAATCCAGCAGATCAATAAAAATGTCTGCTAATTAGCCGGGGGGGGGGGGGGGGGGGGGGGGGGGGGGGGGGGGACTGGTTCAGGAGTCTAGACGGGTCAGGAAAATCCTCTGACGGGACTTCCTGGGGAGCAGGAGTTGATGCCCCAAACACCTCCTCCTTCACTCTCATCCTCCTCCTTCACTCTCCTCTTTCTCCTTCACTCTCCTCTTTCTCCTTCACTCTCCTCTTTCTCCTTCATTCTCGTCCTCCTCCTTCACTCTCATCCTCCTCCTTCACTCTCATCCTCCTCCCTTCACTCTCGTCCTCCTCCTTCACTCTCATCCTCCTCCTTCACTCTCATCCTCCTCCTTCACTCTCATCCTCCTCCTTCACTCTTCCCTCTTCACTCTTTCTCCTTTCCTCTTCCTTCACTCTCTTCTCATCCTCCTCCTTCACTCTCCTCTTTCTCCTTCACTCTCCTCTTTCTCCTTCATTCTCATCCTCCTCCTTCACTCTCATCCTCCACCTTCACTCTCCTCTTTCTCCTTCACTCTCCTCTTTCTCCTTCATTCTCGTCCTCCTCCTTCACTCTCATCCTCTTCCTTCACTCTCATCCTCCTCCTTCACTCTCCTCTTTCTCCTTCACTCTCCTCTTTCTCCTTCACTCTCCTCTTTCTCCTTCACTCTCATCCTCCTCCTTCACTCTCCTCTTTCTCCTTCACTCTCCTCTTTCTCCTTCATTCTCATCCTCCTCCTTCACTCTCATCCTCCACCTTCACTCTCCTCTTTCTCCTTCACTCTCCTCTTTCTCCTTCATTCTCGTCCTCCTCCTTCACTCTCATCCTCTTCCTTCACTCTCATCCTCCTCCTTCACTCTCCTCTTTCTCCTTCACTCTCCTCTTTCTCCTTCATTCTCGTCCTCCTCCTTCACTCTCATCCTCTTCCTTCACTCTCATCCTCCTCCTTCACTCTCCTCTTTCTCCTTCACTCTCTCTTTTCCTTATTCTCATCCTCCTCCTTCACTCTCGTCCTCCTCCTTCATTCTCATCCTCCTCCTTCACTCTCCTCTTTCTCCTTCACTCCTCCTCCTTCATTCTCATCCTCCTCCTTCACTCTCATCCTCCTCCTTCACTCTCGTCCTCCTCCTTCACTCTCCTCTTTCTCCTTCACTCCTCTTCCTTCACTCTCATCCTCCTCCTTCACTCTCCTCTTTCTCCTTCACTCTCCTCTTTCTCCTTCATTCTCGTCCTCCTCCTTCACTCTCATCCTCTTCCTTCACTCTCTTCTACTCTCCTCTTTCTCCTTCACTCTCCTCTTTCTCCTTCATTCTCATCCTCCTCCTTCACTCTCGTCCTCCTCCTCATTCTCATCCTCCTCCTTCACTCTCCTCTTTCTCCTTCACTCTCCTCTTTCTCCTTCATTCTCGTCCTCCTCCTTCACTCTCGTCCTCCTCCTTCACTCTCATCCTCCTCCTTCACTCTCATCCTCCTCCTTCACTCTCATCCTCCTCCTTCACTCTCATCCTCCTCCTTCACTCTCATCCTCCTCCTTCACTCTCCTCCTCCTCCTTCACTCTCCTCTTTCTCCTTTACTCTCCTCTTTCTCCTTCATTCTCATCCTCCTCCTTCACTCTCATCCTCCTCCTTCACTCTCCTCTTTCTCCTTCACTCTCCTCTTTCTCCTTCATTCTCATCCTCCTCCTTCACTCTCCTCTTTCTCCTTCATTCTCATCCTCCTCCTTCACTCTCATCCTCCTCCTTCACTCTCGTCCTACTCCTTCACTCTCATCCTCCTCCTTCACTCTCATCCTCCTCCTTCACTCTCCTCTTTCTCCTTCACTCTCCTCTTTCTCCTTCATTCTCGTCCTCCTCCTTCATTCTCATCCTCCTCCTTCACTCTCATCCTCCTCCTTCATTCTCATCCTCCTCCTTCACTCTCGTCCTCCTCCTTCACTCTCGTCCTCCTCCTTCACTCTCGTCCTCCTCCTTCACTCTTTCTCTCCTCTTTCTCCTTCATTCTCGTCCTCCTCCTTCACTCTCGTCCTCCTCCTTCACTCTCATCCTCCTCCTTCACTCTCATCCTCCTCCTTCACTCTCATCCTCCTCCTTCACTCTCGTCCTCCTCCTTCACTCTCCTCTTTCTCCTTCACTCTCCTCTTTCTCCTTCACTCTCCTCTTTCTCCTTCACTCTCCTCTTTCTCCTTCACTCTCGTCCTCCTCCTTCACTCTCCTCTTTCTCCTTCACTCTCCTCTTTCTCCTTCATTCTCGTCCTCATCCTTCACTCTCGTCCTCCTCCTTCACTCTCATCCTCCTCCTTCACTCTCATCCTCCTCCTTCACTCTCATCCTCCTCCTTCATTCTCATCCTCCTCCTTCACTCTCGTCCTCCTCCTTCACTCTCATCCTCCTCCTTCACTCTCATCCTCCTCCTTCATTCTCATCCTCCTCCTTCACTCTCATCCTCCTCCTTCACTCTCGTCCTCCTCCTTCACTCTCATCCTCCTCCTTCACTCTCATCCTCCTCCTTCACTCTCCTCTTTCTCCTTCACTCTCCTCTTTCCTCCTTCATTCTCATCCTCCTCCTTCACTCTCGTCCTCCTCCTTCACTCTCATCCTCCTCCTTCACTCTCATCCTCCTCCTTCATTCTCATCCTCCTCCTTCACTCTCATCCTCCTCCTTCACTCTCGTCCTCCTCCTTCACTCTCATCCTCCTCCTTCACTCTCGTCCTCCTCCTTCACTCTCCTCTTTCTCCTTCACTCTCCTCTTTCTCCTTCATTCTCATCCTCCTCCTTCACTCTCATCCTCCTCCTTCACTCTCATCCTCCTCCTTCACTCTCATCCTCCTCCTTCACTCTCATCCTCCTCCTTCACTCTCCTCTTTCTCCTTCACTCTCCTCTTTCTCCTTCACTCTCCTCTTTCTCCTTCATTCTCGTCCTCCTCCTTCACTCTCGTCCTCCTCCTTCACTCTCTTCTTTCTCCTTCACTCTCCTCTTTCTCCTTCATTCTCGTCCTCCTCCTTCATTCTCATGCTCCTCCTTCACTCTCGTCCTCCTCCTTCACTCTCCTCTTTCTCCTTCACTCTCCTCTTTCTCCTTCACTCTCCTCTTTCTCCTTCATTCTCGTCCTCCTCCTTCATTCTCATGCTCCTCCTTCACTCTCATCCTCCTCCTTCACTCTCATCCTCCTCCTTCACTCTCATCCTCCTCCTTCACTCTCATCCTCCTCCTTCACTCTCGTCCTCCTCCTTCACTCTCCTCTTTCTCCTTCACTCTCCTCTTTCTCCTTCACTCTCCTCTTTCTCCTTCATTCTCGTCCTCCTCCTTCACTCTCTTCTTTCTCCTTCATTCTCGTCCTCCTCCTTCATTCTCGTCCTCCTCCTTCATTCTCATGCTCCTCCTTCACTCTCATCCTCCTCCTTCACTCTCATCCTCCTCCTTCACTCTCGTCCTCCTCCTTCACTCTCCTCTTTCTCCTTCACTCTCCTCTTTCTCCTTCACTCTCCT
>NC_091759.1:26514065-26519065 GCF_043380555.1 Nothobranchius furzeri
TTCTCCTTCACTCTCCTCTTTCTCCTTCATTCTCGTCCTCCTCCTTCACTCTCTTCTTTCTCCTTCATTCTCGTCCTCCTCCTTCATTCTCGTCCTCCTCCTTCATTCTCATGCTCCTCCTTCACTCTCATCCTCCTCCTTCACTCTCATCCTCCTCCTTCACTCTCGTCCTCCTCCTTCACTCTCCTCTTTCTCCTTCACTCTCCTCTTTCTCCTTCACTCTCCTCTTTCTCCTTCATTCTCGTCCTCCTCCTTCACTCTCGTCCTCCTCCTTCACTCTCCTCTTTCTCCTTCACTCTCCTCTTTCTCCTTCACTCTCCTCTTTCTCCTTCACTCTCCTCTTTCTCCTTCATTCTCGTCCTCCTCCTTCACTCTCTTCTTTCTCCTTCACTCTCCTCTTTCTCCTTCACTCTCCTCTTTCTCCTTCTCTCTCCTCTTTCTCCTTCATTCTCATGCTCCTCCTTCACTCTCATCCTCCTCCTTCACTCTCATCCTCCTCCTTCACTCTCATCCTCCTCCTTCACTCTCGTCCTCCTCCTTCACTCTCCTCTTTCTCCTTCACTCTCCTCTTTCTCCTTCACTCTCCTCTTTCTCCTTCTCTCTCCTCTTTCTCCTTCATTCTCGTCCTCCTCCTTCACTCTCGTCCTCCCCCTTCACTCTCCTCTTTCTCCTTCACTCTCCTCTTTCTCCTTCATTCTCGTCCTCCTCCTTCACTCTCCTCTTTCTCCTTCACTCTCCTCTTTCTCCTTCATTCTCATCCTCCTCCTTCATTCTCGTCCTCCTCCTTCACTCTCATCCCCCTCCTCAGCGATTGGTTTCTCTGACCCCAATCCCGCCCCCCGCCCCCCCTACACACACACACACACACACACACACACGCTAGACTTCACCACTTTGACCTAAATCTTCTTATTTAATCTTCTTCTTCTGCTCTTCTGGATAACGATCAGCCCCTAATTGTTTAATCTCACTGGTCTTTTATTGTCGGCGGGAGACAACCGAACAATAACATGGACCGGTACCGGTACCGGTCACTAGGCTGTTGGGTTCACTGGACCCTCGTTGTTTTAAGGCAGCAGCTGAAGGTTCAGAAGCAGAGAAACGACTCATCATCCTTCTGAGAAATAAACAAAAAAAATCTAATAAATAAACACATCACTACAACAAACATCTGGATTAACACACACACACACACACGCACACACACGCACACACACGCACACACACACGCACACGCACACACAAGCAGCTGTAAACACCTTCCTAAGCTGCTGCTCAACGTCTGTAAGACAAACTAATGCGAGCGTCATCAGAGGGGGGGGGGGGGGGGGGCTCCTGTGTGCTTGCGTGTGTGTGTGTGTGTGTGTGTGTGTGTCTTTAGTGGAGTGCGTGTGTGCGTGTGTGCGTGTGTGTGTGTGTGTGTGTGCGTGTGTGTGTGTGTGTGTGTGTGTGTGTGTGTGTGTGTGTGTGTGTGTGTGTGTGTTTAGTGGAGTGCGTGTGTGCATGTGTGTGCATGTTTAGTGGAGTGTGTGTGTGCATGAGTGTGTGTGGACTTGGGTTCTGTTCGGTCACGCGGAGTTTAATCTGAGCTCAGTGGAGGTTCTGATGTCGTCAGACGGAACTCGGGTTTATCGGCGGTGGGAAACGGAGAACCGGCAGCAGCAGCAGGAGGATTTGGAGACAAAGGCTGAGTAAGCTGGGCATGTGAGAGACAGAGCTTTAAGAACAGGCAGCAGAACCCTCAGAGGAACCTGAGTGTGTGTGTGTGTGTGTGTGGCTCTCACCTCCATGTTCCTCTGGAGGAGGAGCTTTCACCTCCAGACGCCTCCATCCTGGGCCCGTTTGTTTACACGGAGCAGGGATTAATTTCTGAAAGCCGATTTGAGCTGCTGCTGCTTTTGGAGAGCAGAGCAGAAGTTTAGTGCAGGAGTAAGTTTCTCCTTCACAGCAGCTTAGAGCTGGACCCGCTCTCCTTTGTGCTGCGTTAATCTGCATACAGAGCCCAGGAGAGGAGGTGCCAGCTCCCCCAGGAGCCTCCTCCACCTCCCTCCCATCCTCGTTTATTGTTATTTAGCAGCTTTAGCTGTGAGGCTGCTGGTCTCCCAACTCCATCGTCTTCAGTCCAGTTAGCTGGAGCAGCGTGTGTGTGTGTGCGTGTGTGTGTGTGTGTGTGTGTGTGTGTGTGTGTGTGTGTGTGTGTGTGTGTGTGTGTGTGTGTGGTGAAACTCATTAAGTCTGAAACTCCAGTTCTCGGGTCCAATAAGCTGCACTATAGAGAGAATGGAATGCCGCTGTGACTTCGTGACCGTGACCTCGTCCCGTCTCTGACCTGCAGGATCCCACACACGCCTCATCAGCATTCCCAACGCCGCCTCACAAGATCCAATCAGAAATAACCTCAGAGGAAGAGGAGGGGGGCCTGTGTGGGATCGAACTCAGCAGGCGCGGGTATGCTGTGAATGGGCGGGGCTTAATAATGCTCGACTCAGGATTGCGACTTTCCCCAGAAATAAAAAGTTTAAACATAATTAGAATTTTTCTTTTATTCATGAGGAGGAACACACACACACACACACATGCACACACACACACATGCACACACACACCCAAACACACACACACACATGCACACACACACCCAAACACACAAACACACACACATGCACACACACACACCCAAACACACACACACCCAAACACACACACACACACACACACACACATGCACACACACACACCCAAACACACACACACACACACACACACACACATACACACACACACACACACACACACACACACACACACACACACACACACACACACACATGCACACACACACACCCAAACACACACACACACACACACACACATACACACACACACACACACACACCCAAACACACACACACACACATACACACACACACACACACACACACACACACACACACACACACACACACACACACACACACACACACACAAACACACACACATGCACACACACACACTCACACACATGCACACACACACACCCAAACACACACACACACACACACCCACACACACACACACACACACACACACACACACACACGCCGCGCGTACTGGAATCAGACGTGGACACTGGTCTCTCGGACGTCTTTAATAACACGTTTCACGGTGACATCATCAGAAGTCACATTTCATCCTAAACAGTAAAAACTAACGAAGGTGACCTCAGGTGACCTCAGGTGACCTCAGGTGACCTTTTACAGTCGGCAATATTAAATCAACACATTTTTCTTCAGCTTATAAAAATAGATCTGGCTGTTTCAAATACATATTTACAATATAAAACACGGGTCGGAATCGTGACCCGGTTCTGAGATTACTAATGCCCCAGTTTGGACCAGAGTTCTAATACTGAACGGCTCCAGAACCAGCAGGTCCAGTTAGAGTTCAGGTGCACTTAGAACCAAACAGAAATAAATAGTAAATAAATTCTGGTGTGCGTCAGCCCAGCGTCTGTACAGTTGTGAGCAGAACCGAGGTTCTGAGGATGAGACACAAAAAACCCCAAAAGGATGCCTGGAGGAAAGAAAAGACCACGAGGAGCAAAAACACTAAATGCACGAGTTGAACCATCAGCTGGCTCCGCCCACTGGCGCTGGTCGGAGTAAAGGAAAGCTCTGCTGCGTCAAGCTCGTCCTCCACTCAGGTGGAGCTCACAGTGCAGGTAGGTCAGTCACATGACAGCCCTCCACCCCGATCCCCAGGTCACGCCACTCATCTCCACGGAGATGCTTTGAGATAAGGAAGGAGCGTCCTGTCCAGGTGTGCTGCAGCCATCATCACACCTGGACACCGCGGCCGTGCATCTGGATGACCTGAGCTCGGAGAGTCTGGATGGCTGCGAGGATCAGCTTCTGATGCTCCAGGGAGGTGACGCCGAGGCTCAGGACGTCCCTGGAGACAAACGGAAGTCAGACACCAGTAGGTAAGGAACGCTGGTTCTAAGGGATTAGACAAACGTCTGAACATTTTCCAGGGAGTCACATTAGTGGATTAAATTAGGAGTAGATGGACCCTAACCACAGAACCAGTTCCATCTGGTTTTACAGCAACCAGTAACACCAGTGGCCTCCAGCCTGTTCCAGTGATGCTGCAGGAAACACGTTCTGTCTCCTAATTACTTTACAGGAAGTGACATCACATCCTGGTAAGAGCACTGAAGCTAGCTGAAATTGTCATGAAGCTAGCTGAAACTGGCATGAAGCTAGCTGAAGTTGTCATGAAGCTTGAAGTTGTCATGAAGCTAGCTGAAGTTGTCATGAAGCTTGAAGTTGTCATGAAGCTAGCTGAAGTTGTCATGAAGCTAGCTGAGTTGTCATGAAGCTAGCTGAAGTTGTCATGAAGCTAGCTGAGTTGTCATGAAGCTAGCTGAAGAAGTCATGAAGCTAGCTGAAGATGTCATGAAGCTAGCTGAAATTGGCATGAAGCTAGCTAAAACTGGCATGAAGCTAGCTGAAGTTGTCATGAAGCTTGAAGTTGTCATGAAGCTAGCTGAAGTTGTCATGTAGATAGCCGAGTTGTCATGAAGCTAGCCGAGTTGTCATGAAGCTAGCTGAAGTTGTCATGAAGCTAGCTGAGTTGTCATGAAGCTAGCTGAAGATGTCATGAAGCTAGCTGAAGATGTCATGAAGCTAGCTGAAGTTGGCATGAAGCTAGCTGAAGTTGGCATGAAGCTAGCTAAAGTTGTCATGAAGCTAGCTGAGTTGTCATGAAGCTAGCTGAAGTTGGCATGAAGCTAGCTGAAGTTGGCATGAAGCTAGCTGAAGTTGTCATGAAGCTAGCTGAGTTGTCATGAAGCTAGCTGAGTTGTCATGAAGCTAGCTGAGTTGTCATGAAACTAGCTGAAGTTGTCATGAAGCTAGCTGAAGTTGTCATGAAGCTAGCTAAGTTGGCATGAAGCTAGCTGACGTTGGCATGAAGCTAGCTGAAGTTGGCATGAAGTT
>NC_091759.1:26529065-26531565 GCF_043380555.1 Nothobranchius furzeri
GTCCCGTCTGCCTACAGAGCACCTCTCTGCATTTCTCCTGAAACCACTACTCTTTTGGAAATGGACTTAATTAACTGGTCAATCAACGCGATGATAAAATTTTTCTACGATGAGAACGGAGAAGGGGGCTCCCACCTGTCCTCAAGGGACATTCGCATCGGGATATGCACTCGATTCTTGGGAGGTCTGGCGAATCGTGTGCCTTTCTCAGCTGTCCATCGAGGACGTGGAAGATTTGTGGATGTTCGGCCTGATGATCACTGGATTTCTTCTGATTGGAGTGGGAGGATATCTGGTTTTCTGGAAATTTGGGAAGACAGGAGCGATTGGAGTGCGACCCGTGCACATGGAATGTGCCGCTCGTGCGGTGACCTCACAGACTGGGACGTTACTTGAGGTGAACCGTAAGCTGGATAATGTCCTCGCGGCGTTGCCTGTATTAGTACGCAAGATGGATGTCATCTCGGAGAGGGTCGCCGGACGGTGTGGGGATGTTTAGAACATAAAATTGGCTTCACTGGTGGACATGAATGACCACTTATAGACTCCAAGGCAGAGAGGAAAATTATCTCTGCCTGCCCTAAACAAAGCCATGTTTATCCTTATCTGACGCCATAGCAGCCTCTCAAGGCTGATTCAACACACCCCCACGAAAGGAGGAATGCCGACAGATGCTGTGTCCCGACCTCCCCCCCCCCCCCCCCCCCCCCCGGCCTTCAGATTGTGTCTTCTGCTGAGGTCAGCGACCTGCGGGAAACTCAATGTGCTCTCTGGTCCTTATCTCTCCCTCCCACCTGTTGATCTGCAGCTGGTTGATGCGCTGTACCGGCAGCTCCCGTTAGAGGCTTCAGGATCCCGCCCAACCCCGCCTCCCCATCGGACTCTGATGTTGTATCTGTGCTGTTTGTGCTTCTATGTTGAGGAGTTTTTTTTTTGTATAATAAGAGTTACTCCCCGCTGGGGCTAACTCTGCTATGCCTTTTTTTACCTTACCCCCACTTATCCTCATGTAACACCCTTTTCATCTATCTATTAAGGTAGCGCGACTCATGTTGCGAATGACCGCAGTCACCAATTCTTGTCATGTGTCTTACCCACGCATGTCTGACCTCTGAATATTGTGTACTGAAACTCAGTTTCGTTTCTCTGTACGTCCTGCACATGTGGTAGAAATGACAATAAAAATGACTTTGACTTGACTTCTTTGGATCTAAAAAACATTTTAAATTAGCGGACTTACTTTTAAACTTGAAAATTGTCCCGAAGTAGCTGCCGGCTTCTGATCCGCCGTTCTTTAGAAAATACCGCGGTGTATTGTGGGTAATGTTTGACCAAGGCTAGGCTACAAGACACCTCCTGTGTGTCCTCGCTCAGCTAGCTAAACGGCTAACAAACGAGAGCACACGCCTCAGTAGAACATGAACATTGGAACACGCCTTGGTGGCTCCTGATGACGTATCTCCTAGGCAACCGGGGCGGGACCAAGACATCAAGGCAAGGTTCCTTCGCATTGAGAAACACCCTAAATCATCAGTGAAGGCGGAGCTTCTGGGTTCGTAGTTCCTAATGTTCCTGAAACGTTTCCCCACAGAGGCCGGGTCGTGATGCTGGAGCTCAGCTTTGGCCACTTCAGTGCTTGTCTAACCCCAGCTGTGTGGGTTCTGGGCTGAACCGGGCTGAGTCGTGGTTTAACTCACCCTGATGCTGACTGGTGGACGTGGGGTTAGGGTTAGGCAGTCTGGCTGCTAAGCATGTGCCCAGCTCTCCAGCATCACTGTTCCTCTCCACTTCCGACCCGGTTTCTACAGCTCCAAGGTCCAGATTGACCAAAAACCCGGAGTCAGACTCGTGACCACAGAACCGGGCTTTTGGAGCGGATGCTGACAACAGTGCAGAAGCAGAAACGGGTTTTCAGTGTGGTTCTGGTCCGATCCACCTCGGGATCAGATCCATGCATTTATGATGAATGAATGATGTTTCATCACCAATCATCCGCATGCTGGTGGAACATAAGGTTTGGTCTCACGTGTAATCCTGGATGCTTCTAATTAATCCCATGTTCACGTCAGCGTCACTCGCGGCCCTTTGAACGGGTCCACGCACATACGGCATGTCCCACCTGTCTGGGACGAGCCCAGGCACCGAACTAGACCTGCGTCTGACTTCTGCACGTTGCTACATATTCATGCTGCTAGACGTGTCAAAGGGAGAGGTCAGGGCAAAGGTCACCGCAGCCTTAGCCAAGAACGGTAGGGCAGGAAGTGGATGGGGCAGAGTGTCCCGTACTCATCTGAAAGAGGGAGGGGAGGCAGGGAGGAGTGTCAGTTACCAAGGCAACGAGTGATTTGGGAGGTGTCAACATGAAACCTTGCAGCAGGAGGAGAGGAAGGACAAACAGGTGTGTATCTCACAGGGACGGGGTGGCAGAACCTCCCCTGATCTGTTCAACCCTAACCCAACAAGTCACCACTGGTCCAGAACTCCTCCAGAACCCATTCCC
>NC_091759.1:26536565-26546565 GCF_043380555.1 Nothobranchius furzeri
GAACCACAAACAGGACCGTAAACAGAACCACAAACAGAACCACTAACAGAACCGTAAAAAGAACCACAAACAGGACCGTAAACAGAACCACAAACAGAACCACTAACAGAACCACAAAAAGAACCACTAACAAAACCGTTAACAGAACCACAAACAGGACCATAAACAGAACCACAAAAAGAACCACTAACAGAACCGTAAACAGAACCACTAACAGAACCACAAACAGAACCACTAATAGAACCACAAACAGAACCAATAACATAACTGTAAAAAGAACCACTAACAGAACCACTAACAAAACCGTAAACAGAACCACTAACAGAACCACAAACAGAACCACTAACAGAACCACAAACAGAACCACTAATAGAAACACAAACAGAACCACTAACATAACTGTAAAAAGAACCACTAACAGAACCACTAACAGAACCGTAAACAGAACCACTAACAGAACCACAAACAGAACAAATACAGAACCACTAACAGAACCGTAAGCAGAACCACAAACAGAACCACTAACAGAACCACTAACAGAACCGTAAAAAGACCCACTAACTGAACCGGAAACAGAACCACAAACAGAACCGTAAAAAGACCCGTAAACAGAACCACTAACAGAACCACAAACAGAACAAATACAGAACCACTAACAGAACCGTAAAAAGAACCACTAACAAAACCGTAAACAGAAACACAAACAGAACCGTAAATAGACCCGTTAACAGAACCACTAACAAAACCACTAACAGAACCGTAAAAAGAACCAATAACAGAACCATAAACAGAACCACTTACAGAACCGTAAAAAGAACCACTAACAGAACAGTAAAAAGAACCACTAACAGAACCACAAACAGAACTGTAAATAGACCCGTTAACAGAACCACAAACATAACCGTAAACAGAACCACAAACAGAACCTAAACAGAACCACAAACAGAACCACTAACAGAACCATAAAAAGAACCACTAACAGAACCGTAAACAGAACCACTAACAGAACCACTAACAGAACCGTAAACAGAACCACTAACAGAACCGTAAAAAGAACCACTAACAGAACCATAAACAGAACCACTTACAGAACCGTAAACAGAACCCTAACCCTAACCCTAACCCTAACCCTAACCCAAACAGAACCACTAACAGAACCGTAAACAGAACCACTAACAGAACCACAAACAGAACCACTAATAGAACCACAAACAGAACCACTAACAGAACCGTAAACAGAACCACAAACAGAACCACTAGTAGAACCACAAACAGAACCACTAATAGAACCACAAACAGAACCACTAACAGAACCACTAACAGAACCACAAAAAGAACCACTAACAGAACCGTAAACAGAACCACTAACAGAACCACGAACAGAACCACAAACAGAACCGTAAACAGAACCACAAAAAGAACCACTAACAGAACCGTAAACAGAACCACTAACAGAACCACAAAGAGAACAACTAACAGAACCATAAACAGAACCACTAACAGAACCACACCAGAACCACTAACAGAACCACAAAAAGAACCACTAACAGAACCGTAAACAGAACCACTATCAGAACCACAAACAGAACCACTAACAGAACCACTAACAGAACCGTAAACAGAACCACTAACAGAACCACTAACAGAACCGTAAACAGAACCACTAACAGAACTGTAAACAGAACCACAAAAAGAACCACTAACAGAACCGTAAACAGAACCACTAACAGAACCACAAAAAGAACCACTAACAGAACCGTAAACAGAACCACTAACAGAACCACAAACAGAACCACTAACAGAACCACAAAAAGAACCACTAACAGAACCGTAAACAGAACCACTAACAGAACCACAAACAGAACCGTAAACAGAACCACTAACAGAACCACTAACATAACTGTAAAAAGAACCACTAACAGAACCGTAAACAGAACCACTAACAGAACCACAAACAGAACCACTAACAGAACCGTAAACAGAACCACTAACAGAACCATATAGAGAACCACAAACAGAACCACTAATAGAACCACAAACAGAACCACTAACAGAACCGTAAACAGAACCCCAAACAGAACCAATAGTAGAACCACAAACAGAACCACTAATAGAACCACAAACAGAACCGTAAATAGAACCACTAACAGAACCACAAACAGAACCACTAACAGAACCACAAAAAGAACCACTAACAGAACCACAAACAGAACCACTAACAGAACCACTAACAGATCCACTAACAGAACCACAAACAGAACCACTAACAGAACCACAAAAAGAACCACTAACAGAACCGTAAACAGAACCACTAACAGAACCACAAAAAGAACCACTAATAGAACCATAAACAGAACCGTAAATAGAACCACTAACAGAACCGTAAACAGAACCACTAACAGAACCACAAACAGAACCACTAATAGAACCACAAACAGAACCACTAACAGAACTGTAAACAGAACCACAAACAGAACCACTAATAGAACCACAAACAGAACCGTAAATAGAACCACAAACAGAACCGTAAATAGAACCACTAACAGAACCACAAACAGAACCACTAACAGAACCACTAACAGAACCGTAAACAGAACCACTAACAGAATCACAAACAGAACCACTAACAGAACCACTAACAGAACCGTAAACAGAACCACTAACAGAACCGTAAACAGAACCACTAACAGAACCACTAATAGAACCACAAACAGAACCACTAAAAGAACCGTAAACAGAACCACTAACAGAACCACAAACAGAACCACTAACAGAACTGTAAACAGAACCACAAAAAGAACCACTAACAGAACCGTAAACAGAACCACTAACAGAACCACAAAAAGAACCACTAACAGAACCGTAAACAGAACCACTAACAGAACCACAAACAGAACCACTAACAGAACCACTAACAGAACCGTAAACAGAACCGTAAACAGAACCACTAACAGAACCACAAACAGAACCGTAAACAGAACCACTAACAGAACCACTAACATAACTGTAAAAAGAACCACTAACAGAACCGTAAACAGAACCACTAACAGAACCACAAACAGAACCACTAACAGAACCGTAAACAGAACCACAAACAGAACCGTAAACAGAACCAGTAACAGAACCACTAACAGAACCACAAACAGAACCACTAACAGAACCGTAAACAGAACCACTAACAGAACCGTAAACAGAACCCTAAACAGAACCACTAACAGAACCACAAACAGAACCACTAACAGAACCACTAACAGAACCGTAAACAGAACCACAAACAGAACCGTAAACAGAACCACTAACAGAACCGTAAACAGAACCACAAACAGAACCGTAAACAGAACCACTAACAGAACCACAAACAGAACCACTAACAGAACCGTAAACAGAACCACTAACAGAACCACTAACAGAACCACAAACAGAACCGTAAACAGAACCACTAACAGAACCACTAACAGATCCACTAACAGAACCACAAACAGAACCACTAACAGAACCGTAAACAGAACCACTAACAGAACCGTAAACAGAACCACTAACAGAACCACAAACAGAACCGTAAACAGAACCACTAACAGAACCGTAAACAGAACCACTAACAGAACCGTAAACAGAACCACTAACAGAACCACTAACAGAACCGTAAACAGAACCACTAACAGAACCGTAAACAGAACCACTAACAGAACCACTAACAGAACCACTAACAGATCCACTAACAGAACCACAAACAGAACCACTAACAGAACCGTAAACAGAACCACTAACAGAACCGTAAACAGAACCACTAACAGAACCACTAACAGAACCACAAACAGAACCGTAAACAGAACCACTAACAGAACCGTAAACAGAACCACTAACAGAACCACTAACAGAACCGTAAACAGAACCACTAACAGAACCACAAACAGAACCACTAACAGAACCGTAAACAGAACCACTAACAGAACCGTAAACAGAACCACTAACAGAACCACTAACAGAACCACAAACAGAACCGTAAACAGAACCACTAACAGAACCGTAAACAGAACCACTAACAGAACCACTAACAGAACCGTAAACAGAACCACTAACAGAACCACTAACAGAACCACTAACAGATCCACTAACAGAACCACTAACAGAACCACTAACAGATCCACTAACAGAACCGTAAACAGAACCACTAACAGAACCACAAACAGAACCACTAACAGAACCACTAACAGAACCACAAACAGAACCGTAAACAGAACCACTAACAGAACCGTAAACAGAACCACTAACAGAACCACAAACAGAACCACTAACAGAACCACAAACAGAACCACTAACAGAACCGTAAACAAAACCACAAACAGAACCGTAAACAGAATCACTAACAGAACCGTAAACAGAACCACAAACAGAACCGTAAACAGAACCACAAACAGAACCGTAAACAGAACCACTAACAGAACCGTAAACAGAACCACTAACAGAACCGTAAACAGAACCACTAACAGAACCGTAAACAGAAACACTAACAGAACCACTAACAGAACCGTAAACAGAACCACTAACAGAACCGTAAACAGAACCGTAAACAGAACCACAAACAGAACCGTAAACAGAACCACTAACAGAACCGTAAACAGAACCACTAACAGAACCGTAAACAGAACCACAAACAGAACCGTAAACAGAACCACTAACAGAACCGTAAACAGAACCACTAACAGAACCGTAAACAGAACCACTAACAGAACCGTAAACAGAACCACTAACAGAACCGTAAACAGAACCACTAACAGAACCGTAAACAGAACCACTAACAGAACCACTAACAGAACCGTAAACAGAACCACTAACAGAACCACTAACAGAACCACTAACAGATCCACTAACAGAACCACTAACAGAACCACTAACAGATCCACTAACAGAATCGTAAACAGAACCACTAACAGAACCACAAACAGAACCACTAACAGAACCACTAACAGAACCACAAACAGAACCGTAAACAGAACCACTAACAGAACCGTAAACAGAACCACTAACAGAACCACAAACAGAACCACTAACAGAACCACAAACAGAACCACTAACAGAACCGTAAACAAAACCACAAACAGAACCGTAAACAGAATCACTAACAGAACCGTAAACAGAACCACAAACAGAACCGTAAACAGAACCACTAACAGAACCGTAAACAGAACCACTAACAGAACCGTAAACAGAACCACTAACAGAACCGTAAACAGAACCACTAACAGAACCGTAAACAGAAACACTAACAGAACCACTAACAGAACCACTAACAGAACCACTAACAGAACCGTAAACAGAACCACTAACAGAACCACTAACAGAACCGTAAACAGAACCACTAACAGAACCACAAACAGAACCACTAACAGAACCACTAACAGAACCACAAACAGAACTGTAAACAGAACCACTAACAGAACCGTAAACAGAACCACTAACAGAACCGTAAACAGAACCACTAACAGAACCACTAACAGAACCGTAAACAGAACCACTAACGGAACCACTAACAGAACCACAAACAGAATCGTAAACAGAACCACTAACAGAACCGTAAACAGAACCACTAACAGAACCGTAAACAGAACCACTAACAGAACCACTAACAGAACCGTAAACAGAACCACTAACGGAACCACTAACAGAACCACAAACAGAACCACAAACAGAACCACTAACAGAACCACAAACAGAACCACTAACAGAACTGTTGCGTCCCCTCATGGCCGTCCAGGAGGATGAGGGGACAAACACCGTGGAAACAGGTGGATGGGTGTGACGTGCACATAACGAGGTGAGAAGAGTCAACGTTAAAAGGGTTTATTAACAACGGGAGTCCTCTTAAAGGCTAACGATAACTAAAGAACCCTTCTCTAAACCGAAGATAATCTAACTGAAGGTCCACAGCTATTCTAACCAAAACCCCTAAATCAGAATGATCCCCAGCTTTAAAGTCCTCGGGGAGAAATGCACTCAAAACAGAGTCTAGCTCTGTAAAAAGACCAAATCAGGCCGGATTAACGGTTAACATCTAAAAGAAAACTTCTAACAAGTCCAACATGGGCAAAGACTACGGCTTAGCAGTAGCACTAACTAGAATTAACTAGTACACCGGCGCAGGAGGATCTCAGACTAGTTCTGGACCTCCTCGAATGGAAGCTGGCGTCTCCTTTTGTAGTCCTCCCAGGTCCGCGTGATGGCTGATTCAGTTCTCGCTGCTGGCGTGCCTCTCTCCAAGGTGCTGAAATGGTGCTGGGAGAGTAAGCTGCTCTGAAACTGTCCCTGGTGCTGAAAACTCGGCGGTGGGGACAGCAGGCTCAGGTAAATATGACGAGGAGGACCGAGGAGGCGAGGGTCGTCACAAGAACCACAAACAGAACCGTAAAAAGAACCACTAACAGAACCACAAACAGAACTGTAAACAGAACCGTAAACAGAACCGTAAAAGGAACCACTAACAGAACCACAAACAGAACCGTAAATAGACCCGTTAACAGAACCACAAACAGAATCACAATCAGAACCGTGAACAAAACCACAAACAGAACCGTAAATAGACCCGATAACAGAACCGTAAATAGACCTGTTAACAGAACCGTAAATAGACCTGTTAACAGAAACACTAACAAAACCGTAAACAGAACCGTAAAAAGAACCACAAACAGAAACGTAAAGAGAATCATAAACAGAACCGTAAAAGGAACCACTCACAGAACCGTAAACAAAACCACAAACAGAACCGTAAAGAGAATCATAAACAGAACCGTAAAAGGAACCACTAACAGAACCGTAAAAAGAACCACTAACAGAACCGCAAACAGAACTGTAAACAGAACCGTAAACAGAACCGCCTTTAAAATAACTTTGGCGTGAATGGGAAGTTATCTAAAAGGTTCCAGGTTCTAAAGAACCAGACAGGAAACAAATAAGAACAGACCCTGATCATGACCAGAACCACCTTTAAGGGTTAGAACTAGAACACAACAGAAACTAAATAACCCTGTGGCTCTGGTTCAGACCAGTAGACCCATGGACCTGCTGCAGCAGAACCCAGGGTGGAGGGTTAGGTCCCTTCCACACATCACAGGACCAAAATAATCATCTCATGAACATCATCTGATGATCAGAAATAAAGGGGACCCAAACCAGGACCAGGTGGGACACCGTGGGAGACACCTCCAGAGTATCAGAGCATCAACGTTAAAGTTCATGGTTATGGTTAGAGAACCACCTGCAGACCATGTTCTAGATGTCTTGATCAGATCACATCAGGCTCAGAAGGAACTGAACCAGAACCCTAACCAGACTAATGCTGGAGGTGTTCCTCCTCCCACCTGGATCACGCTCAGAGCTCCTCAGCTCTCTGGCAGTTTGATCTATGATGAGGCGTTTGGCTGCTGCAGGCTCCCGTATCTGTGTGAGCGGAGGCAGACGAAGCCGGCTGGCATCTCGTTATCGGGGAAGGCAGACGGGGGAGTCTGTCTCCTCCCCCGGGGGCGACAGCAGCAGGACACAGCGTCTCCCCCTCATTCGTAGGTTTGTCCTCCTCAGAGGCTGTCTCCTTATCTCTCCTGGTCCACACAGCTCCGTCTCAGGGGACCTCCGGCCATGTTGGTGCCTCTCAGAGATGACATTCATCTAGTCAGAAGGAGGTTTCATTGTTCCACTCCTCGCTCCACATGCGCACCTCCTGCTAAGGAGGCTGAAGCCTCCACCAGAGAGGGAGGAGGTCTGATGGAGGGATGGAGAAAACTTTATTTGCCAGAGCTGCTCCGGTTCCCGTGGGCCCAGAAAGTCATCCCAAGGTGCAACAAAGGGCGTGTGATGGGAGAAGATCCACAAACAGAACAGCAGCTCAGGAGGTAGAGCGGGTTGCCTCATGATCGGAGGGTCGTGGGTTCGATTCCAGCTCCCGCCAGGGGTATCCTGCTGTTGTGTCCTTGGGCAAGACACTTCACCCAACTTGCCTGTGTTAGTGGTGGTCAGAGGGGCCGACGGCGCCAAACGGCAGCCTCGCCTCTGTCAGACCTCCCCAGGGCGGCTGTGGCTACAAGTAGCTCACCATCACTAGCAGTGTGTGAATGTGAGAGTGTGTGAAAGCGTCTTTGGGGGTCTAGAAAAGCGCTATATAAGTTCAATGCATTATTATTATTATTATTATTATTATTATTATTATTATTATTATTATTATTATTAATAATATTATTAATATTATTATTATTATACAGGGAGGGTGTGTGTGTGATGGGAGGGTGTGTGTGTGATGGGAGGGTGTGTGTGTGATGGTGGGAGTGAGAGTTTCTCACATCCAAACCAGTTGAAACCAGTTTGTCTGGGTTATGGAGCACAAACGGAAGCGTAACTCTTCCTGCTGAAACGCGTCAGTGTGAGTCCGACGGAGGCGAGACGACTCGTGTCCGTCGCTCCGAGACGGGAATAAGACGTTTAGGATGATTCCTCCAGATCCCAGAAGAGCGCCGTCCCACCTGCTCTCAGGTGCATTTAGAGATCACAGAACTCCATTACCCACAATGCCTTGTTGACCTTTCTGCTTCAGACAAGCTTTAAGCCAAAGGGGACGTCTTTCAGCTCCAGCATCTTCACTGGATCTGAAAACAACAGGGAATAACTTCCCAGAAGTCCAGGTCTGGGGTCTAAACGGTCCGTGGAACGGTTCTGATCCATGGACATGTGCTGCTGCTGCTGTCAGAACCAGACAGGAGCAGCAAAAGGACTCCTCATCTCTGAAACATGAGATGTTAACATTTGATCCCAGATGTCAGATTCCGGTTGGGATCGTTGACATGAAGAAGAACATCACCGGGACACAGAGATTAGATTTGGCTTTCCCCTCTAGGAGCAGCAGAATGGGACGTGTTAGGTGTTTGAATGTACTAAGGCGGATGTCAGAGTCTTCCGATCAGCTGGTGTGGAGCAGGAGCAGAGCAGGAATGACATCCATCAGGAAGAGAAAGTCACCAGAAACTAAAACCAACAAGATCTAGAAGCTTCAGAGGCGGGCGAGCAGCTGCAGTCAGACGTTTCGTCCTGAGTTATTATCATTCACCTCACTCTGGGAGAGAAACAGGAGGAGGTGTGTTTGGAGCACACACACACACACACACACACACACACACACACACACACACACACACACACACACACACACACACACTAAGAGACTATTTCAGAGTGTGTGTGGGAGGAACGGTGCAGACCAAACACCTGGATGGGCCACATTTCCATCTAAACTACTAAATTATATGTTGCAGGGATGTGATCCACCTACGTGTGTGTGTGTGTGTGTGTGTGTGTGTGTGTGTGTGTGTGTGTGTGTGTTTGTGTGTGTGTGTGTGTGTGTGTGTGTGTGTGTGTGTGTTTGTGTGTGTGTGTGTGTGTGCGTGTGTGTGTGTGTGTGTGTGTTTGTGTGTGTGTGTGTGTGTGCGTGTGTGTGTGTGTGTATTGGCCTGATTAAAAGTGTCAGTCAGTAGGCGGGGAAACAAAGAGCTCATCGCCGACACCTTCTCCAGCTGTGGAGAACCACCAGGAACCGGTCAAACCTGCCAGAAGAGCCGTTTTACAAACAGAGACCCCCGTCTTCGTGTCACAGACACGACACCCTTCACTCTCACAGAACCCTAAACACACACACACACACACACACACACACACACACACACACACACACACACACACACACACACACACACACAAACACACACACACACACACACAACCACACACACACACACACACACACACACACACACACACACACACACACACACACACACACACACACACACACGCACGGGTCCGCCTCTGACGGAGGTAACGCCTGACGAGGGAGAAGTCAGACGAGAGCGTTCGTCTGCGAGTTTCTCGTCGAGGTTCTGGCTGAAGCGCCTCAAAGCGAACCTCTAACGCCTGAATGACCCTCTGATCCTGAGGATAACTGATCCTGGGAGAGTGTCACCCA
>NC_091759.1:26554065-26556565 GCF_043380555.1 Nothobranchius furzeri
CTGTCTCTCTGACATCTCAACATGGATGAAATCCCACCATCTCCAACTCAACCTCTCTAAAACTGAACTACTCGTCATCCCAGCTAAACCATCCATACAGCACAATATCTCAATCCAGAATGACTTCCTATCTCTGGCTCCTTCAAAGGCAGTTCGAAATCTGGGTGTTGTGATTGATGAACACCTGACCTTTAAAGATCACGTTGCCTCTGTTGCTCGTTCATGCCGCTTTGCGCTGTATAACATACGAAAGATCAGACCATACCTAACACAACATGCCACCCAGCTCCTGGTGCAACCTACTGTCATCTCCCGCCTCCATTACTGCAACGTCCTTCTAACTGGTCTTCCAGGCTGGACTGTGAGACCTCTTCAAATGGTCCAGAATGCAGCGGCACGTCTGGTCTTCAATCAGCCAAAAAGAGCACACGTCACCCCTCTGTTCATGGAGCTCCACTGGCTACCGCTAGCAGCGCGCATCAAATTCAAATAGCTAACACTAGCATACAAAGTCCGAGATGGTACGGCTCCCATCTACCTGAATCCTCTTGCAAAGGCTTACGTCTCGGCCCGGCCGCTCCGGTCATCACAGGATGGTCGGCTAGCAGTGCCTACACCCCGCTCAGGACAATCCAGACTCTTCTCATGCATCGTTCCACAAATGTGGAATGACCTTCCAAGCACTACCAGAACAGGAGCTTCCTTTTCAATTTTCCAGAAACTCCTGAAGACCCTGCTCTTCAGAGAGCATCTTCTAAACTAGCACCCTCCCCGCACCCGTCCCCCCTCTCTACTGTCCACTCCTTGTTCCCTCCTCTCCATGATTGATGTCAAGTTGTTGTTGTTGTTGTTGTTGTTAGCCTCAAGGGCAACATGCCGATTATCACTTGTAAGTCGCTTTGGACAAAAGCGTCTGCTAAATACATAAATATAAACATAATTATATTATAATGAAATGCTTCATTAATCTGTGCTCAGTGATTGAGGTGTTTACAATTACTTAATAAAGTAAACAACCTACAATCTTCTGATGAATACAATAAACACCAAGCAGGGCTGATATTTTATATTTTAATTGAGCATCATGGCTTATTGGTCACAAGTAGAGGTGAAATATCTCCAGAGCTCTTAAAGCACTCAGTTTACCAATGCTACACATTCATCCATTCATCCATTCATCCATCTGCTGAACCCACTTGTCCATGTAGGGTCGGGGGGGGGGGGGGGGGGGGTCTGGTGCCTATCTCCAGAGGTCATCGGACAATCAGGCGGGGTACACCCTGGAATGGGAGCCAGTCCATCGCAGGGCGACACACACACACACACACACACACACACACACGCACACACATTTGGTTCTGCAGCTGCAAACGAAAGATGTTTTAGCTTTTAATCGATCAGCCGTGAGATCGTCTCATTCACCCTTTCACCTGTCTGTAGGGCCTCCCCCTCCTCCTCCTCATGAACCTGTCTCACCTCTCCTCCCCCTCCTCCTCCTAATGAACCCGTCTCACCTCTCCTCCCCCTCCTCCTCCTCATGAACCCGTCTCACCTCTCCTCCCCCTCCTCCTCCTCATGAACCCGTCTCACCTCTCCTCCCCCTCCTCCTCCTCATGAACCCGTCTCACCTCTCCTCCCCCTCCTCCTCCTCATGAACCCGTCTCACCTCTCCTCCCCCTCCTCCTCCTCATGAACCCGTCTCACCTCTCCTCCCCCTCCTCCTCCTAATGAACCCGTCTCACCTCTCCTCCCCCTCCTCCTCCTCATGAACCCGTCTCACCTCTCCTCCCCCTCCTCCTCCTCATGAACCCGTCTCACCTCTCCTCCCCCTCCTCCTCCTCATGAACCCGTCTCACCTCTCCTCCCCCTCCTCCTCATGAACCCGTCTCACCTCTCCTCCCCCTCCTCCTCCTCATGAACCCGTCTCACCTCTCCTCCCCCTCCTCCTCATGAACCCGTCTCACCTCTCCTCCCCCTCCTCCTCATGAACCCGTCTCACCTCTCCTCCCCCTCCTCCTCCTAATGAACCCGTCTCACCTCTCCTCCCCCTCCTCCTCATGAACCCGTCTCACCTCTCCTCCCCCTCCTCCTCATGAACCCGTCTCACCTCTCCTCCCCCTCCTCCTCCTAATGAACCCGTCTCACCTCTCCTCCCCGTCCTCCTCATGAACCCGTCACACCTCTCCTCCCCCTCCTCCTCCTCATGAACCCGTCTCACCTCTCCTCCCCCTCCTCCTCCTCATGAACCCGTCTCACCTCTCCTCCCCCTCCTCCTCATGAACCCGTCTCACCTCTCCTCCCCCTCCTCCTCATGAACCTGTCTCACCTCTCCTCCACCTCCTCCTCCTCATGAACCCGTCACACCTCTCCTCCCCCTCCTCCTCCTCATGAACCCGTCACACCTCTCCTCCCCCTCCTCCTCCTCATGAATCCGTCTCACCTCTCCTCCCCCTCCTCCTCCTCATGAACCCGTCTCACCTCTCCTCCCCCTCCTCCTCCT
>NC_091759.1:26564065-26569065 GCF_043380555.1 Nothobranchius furzeri
GCATGCATGCTTCACTAAGAGCTCCTGACTGTGGCGCCGAGCCTCTCGGGTCCAAACAGGAAGTGGAGGACTCATTGAACTCGCTCCCGTCTGCGGGAGACGCGTGCTGGAGAGCATCTTCTGAACAGAAGCCACCTGATACTTCATCCACACAGTCAGCAGAGAAACATGGGCGCGAGCTAAACGCTCACTTCCTGTTTATTTTTAAAATCCAAACAGGAACCAGGAGAACTAAAGGAGCCTAACCCTTCAGCTGCAGGACTCCAAGCTCCGCCCACTCACCTGACTGTGGTGATGACGTCTTTAAAGGCTGACGACGACTAAAATCCTACATCCTGTTCTAAAGTGAGCAGGACGCTGGGTCACTAAAGACACACTGAGACGAGGTCCGGATCACATGACAGGAACAACCAATTAGGGGACGCGGCTCCATATGAAGCCAAGTACACAGCCACAAGAGGACGCCTGATCGTAGCCTCGTGACCTCGTTTCCACGCCTGGCCCTCGCCAACAACCTGACTGCCTCCACGTCTCTGGCCCGCTCCTCGTACCTGCTCCGTCTCTACCTGGTTCCGACCCACAACTGCACCTTTACCTGAGTTTTACCTGAGTAACTCCTCCTCTTAGCTTCAGGCTAATGAAGACTGTGAAAGCATCTTCCTGTGTTTGGTGTCTCCATGGCTGCTCTAGTTCTGGTCATTCCAGATTTACTGGAAAAGACGGAATGGTTTCTTATCCAGACACATCTTTCCATGTTTTATCATCAGGTTTCCTGGCATGGGAAGCATGATCTCCATAAGAGTCAGGACGTTTGATAACGATGCATTTTCGGCGTGTTGCCCGGCCCAACCCTCTCTTACGGTGCAGGCGCCTCACTTTGGACTGTTATTTAGTTCTCCTACAACAAATTCAGTCTAAAACACGACTAACTAAGCATTTACTGTGAGTGGATGGAACTAAAGGTGAGGAAGGAACCTGTGTGTGAACGATGTCAGTCAGAGCTTCCTTATCAAAGTAAGCCGAGTTCTGGTGGAAAGAGATTGTTTGCTCTGAGCTACAAAGTTCTTCTCATCAGAAGAACATCAGACGCCATCTGTCATGTCTACTTCACCCGATTTGGAGAGACTCTTGGTGGATCCGACAGTCGCAGGGGTCGGCTGACCTCTGGCACCGGAGGGCTGTAGAATACCGTGGTACCGACTCTTCGGTCCAGAGATGTCTCGGGTCACAACAGCTGGATGGAACCGTGCGTCTGGCGGACTCTGAAGGAGTCTAACGACATCAGCTTTGTTCTGCAGGAACTGTTGGCTCATCAGCTTCGCAGGTGCAAAAGGGTTTGCTACAGGCGGCCGGTCTGATCGAGTCTCTAGAACTGTCGACTCACTCAGGATGACCCAGTTTTAAGGTGTTGACGTTATGACTTGCACAGCCAATCAGAGGCTACGTTTGGAGATGTTACCAAGACAACAAAGAAACACGCCTTCTAGATACCGGATGTTCTGACTGGTTTAAAAGTCTCTATGTGTGTGTAGGAGTCTAACTTAACCGTACGTGTTATTGTGTGAGGACCTGGTTGTATAAACATGGTGAACCCAAGGCAGGTTCTAGTAGACATAAACATAACATCCATTCAGTGAGCACAGATCAATGAAGCATTTCATTATACTATAATTATTATAAGTAGCAATAAATGTTTATTTAACGATTATCTAGATTATGAGTCATGGAAGAAGTTCATGTTGATTTAGGAAATCATTCTTGAATTTAGCAGCTGACTGGAGCTGGAGTTGTTCCTTCTGAGGAGGCAGACTGATGGACCTTGGGAAAGAAAGTTATTGTTTATCTTTCAGGGCTTGCAGAGTCTGTGAGCTCCAGCTAGTATGAAGGCCGGCTCGTTTAAAGGGAACTCATGCAGTGTTGTGTCTCCTTTCTGACCAGACTGATGTCGGTATCGGACTGATGTCGTATCGGACTGATGTCGGTGTCGGACTGATGTCGTATCGGACTGATGTCGGTATCGGACTGATGTCGGTGTCGGACTGATGTCGGTGTCGGACTGATGTCGGTGTCGGACTGATGTCGTATCGGACTGATGTCGGTATCGGACTGATGTCGGTGTCGGACTGATGTCGGTGTCGGACTGATGTCGGTGTCGGACTGATGTCGTATCGGACTGATGTCGTATCGGACTGATGTCGGTATCGGACTGATGTCGGTATCGGACTGATGTCGGTATCGGACTGATGTCGGTGTCGGACTGATGTCGGTGTCGGACTGATGTCGTATCGGACTGATGTCGTATCGGACTGATGTCGGTGTCGGACTGATGTCGGTGTCGGACTGATGTCGGTATCGGACTGATGTCGGTGTCGGACTGATGTCGGTGTCGGACTGATGTCGTATCGGACTGATGTCGTATCGGACTGATGTCGGTATCGGACTGATGTCGGTGTCGGACTGATGTCGGTGTCGGACTGATGTCGGTGTCGGACTGATGTCGTATCGGACTGATGTCGGTGTCGGACTGATGTCGGTGTCGGACTGATGTCGGTGTCGGACTGATGTCGGTATCGGACTGATGTCGTATCGGACTGATGTCGGTGTCGGACTGATGTCGGTGTCGGACTGATGTCGGTGTCGGACTGATGTCGTATCGGACTGATGTCGTATCGGACTGATGTCGGTATCGGACTGATGTCGGTGTCGGACTGATGTCGGTGTCGGACTGATGTCGGTGTCGGACTGATGTCGTATCGGACTGATGTCGGTGTCGGACTGATGTCGGTGTCGGACTGATGTCGGTGTCGGACTGATGTCGTATCGGACTGATGTCGGTATCGGACTGATGTCGGTGTCGGACTGATGTCGGTGTCGGACTGATGTCGGTGTCGGACTGATGTCGTATCGGACTGATGTCGTATCGGACTGATGTCGGTATCGGACTGATGTCGGTATCGGACTGATGTCGGTATCGGACTGATGTCGGTGTCGGACTGATGTCGGTGTCGGACTGATGTCGTATCGGACTGATGTCGTATCGGACTGATGTCGGTGTCGGACTGATGTCGGTGTCGGACTGATGTCGGTATCGGACTGATGTCGGTGTCGGACTGATGTCGGTGTCGGACTGATGTCGTATCGGACTGATGTCGTATCGGACTGATGTCGGTATCGGACTGATGTCGGTGTCGGACTGATGTCGGTGTCGGACTGATGTCGGTGTCGGACTGATGTCGTATCGGACTGATGTCGGTGTCGGACTGATGTCGGTGTCGGACTGATGTCGGTGTCGGACTGATGTCGGTATCGGACTGATGTCGTATCGGACTGATGTCGGTGTCAGACTGATGTCGGTGTCGGACTGATGTCGGTGTCGGACTGATGTCGGTATCGGACTGATGTCGGTGTCGGACTGATGTCGGTGTCGGACTGATGTCGGTGTCGGACTGATGTCGGTATCGGACTGATGTCGTATCGGACTGATGTCGGTGTCAGACTGATGTCGGTATCGGACTGATGTCGGTGTCGGACTGATGTCGGTGTCAGACTGATGTCGGTGTCGGACTGATGTCGGTATCGGACTGATGTCGGTGTCGGACTGATGTCGGTATCGGACTGATGTCGGTGTCGGACTGATGTCGGTGTCGGACTGATGTCGGTGTCGGACTGATGTCGGTGTCAGACTGATGTCGTATCGGACTGATGTCGGTGTCGGACTGATGTCGGTATCGGACTGATGTCGTATCGGACTGATGTCGGTGTCAGACTGATGTCGGTATCGGACTGATGTCGGTGTCGGACTGATGTCGGTGTCAGACTGATGTCGGTGTCGGACTGATGTCGGTATCGGACTGATGTCGGTGTCGGACTGATGTCGGTATCGGACTGATGTCGGTGTCGGACTGATGTCGTATCGGACTGATGTCGGTGTCGGACTGATGTCGGTGTCGGACTGATGTCGGTGTCAGACTGATGTCGGTGTCGGACTGATGTCGGTATCGGACTGATGTCGGTGTCGGACTGATGTCGGTATCGGACTGATGTCGGTGTCGGACTGATGTCGGTGTCGGACTGATGTCGGTGTCGGACTGATGTCGGTGTCAGACTGATGTCGTATCGGACTGATGTCGTATCAGACTGATGTCGTATCGGACTGATGTCGTATCAGACTGATGTCGGTATCGGACTGATGTCGGTATCGGACTGATGTCGGTATCAGACTGATGTCGTATCAGACTGATGTCGTATCAGACTGATGTCGGTATCAGACTGATGTCGTATCAGACTGATGTCGGTATCAGACTGATGTCGTATCAGACTGATAACGGTATCAGACTGATGTCGTATCAGACTGATAACGGTATCAGACTGATGTCGGTATCAGACTGATGTCGTATCAGACTGATGTCGTATCAGACTGATGTCGTATCAGACTGATAACGGTATCAGACTGATGTCGGTATCAGACTGATGTTGGTATCGGACTGATAACGGTATCAGACAATACTGAAGGCTGCGATATCGGTATCGTATCAGAAGTGAAAAAGTTGTATCAGTACATCCCTGATTAAAATATTATACATCCACCACCCCAGATATGTTCATGAACTCGGCAGTCAGAGCTAGTCACGACCTGTTAGAACAGACCAGACCCAAGCAGCAGATCCAGAACCACTCCGTAAGGATGAATCCAAATGCGTCAGACTTTAAACCCCTTTCTCCGGCACAAATCCAGGATGATAAAACATTTAAAAACGGAAATGTTTCAAACTGGAGTTTTTTTAAACAAAAACTTTTATTTTCTTCTGAGTAAAGAGAGGTCAGGAGCACGATCAGCAGCGGGTTTTAGCAGCAGCGTGGGCGACTTCCATGTGTGAAAATCGATCTCACACGCACACACACACACACGCACGCGCACCCACACGCACACGCACACACACACGCACACACACACACACACACTTCTTTCTCCGTTAGCTTTTGTTTTGTTCATCCATCTT
>NC_091759.1:26581565-26601565 GCF_043380555.1 Nothobranchius furzeri
CACCAGCGCCACACAGGCGCCCACGTCTTGGAATGCCAGGTGGAAGCCCTTCCTGTTCAGGTGGCCGATCTCACGAACCTCCGTGTTCAGCTTCATCTTCCTCTCTCCGAGGTCGCCCTGTGTGAAGCTCTCATCAGCAGCAATAGTGTCTATTTTAGTGTAGCGGTCCTCACGAGTCAAGCTGCCCAGGTCTTGGTCCGACTCTAAATACAGAAGGTTGAAGGTCTCCTTGCAGGTGCCAGCTACGCCGGGAATGCTATTGCAGTCCCGCAGGGTGAACTGAAGCTCCACAAAGATGCGCTGACCGCCGCGACGAGCCACCCATCCCGTCTGCAGCCAGTTATTCTGCTGGGTGGGTTCCATCACATTACACACCTGGTAGGTCCGGATGGGCTTGTACTTCTCATCCACACCACTGATCTCCTCCCACTGAGAGACGAAGGACAAAGAGACAACAGGACATTAGGAGACATAAATCACAAAAGAGCAACAAGATGAAAGAAAGAAAATCTGATTACAGACTCTGGAAAGCTTCATCATCATCATCATCACCATCATCACTATCATCATCACCATCATCACTATCATCATCGTCACTATTACCATCATCATCATCACCGCCATCACTATCATCATCACCACCATCACTATCATCATCATCACCGCCATCACCATCACCTCCATCATCACCACCATCACCACCATCACTATCATCATCACCACCATCACCACCATCACTATCATCATCACCACCATTCACCACCATCACTATCATCATCACCACCATCACCACCATCACTATCATCATCACCACCATTCACCACCATCACTATCATCATCACCACCATCACCACCATCACTATCATCATCACCACCATCACTATCATCATCACCACCATCACTATCATCATCACCACCATCACTATCATCATCGTCACTATTACCATCATCATCATCACCGCCAACACCATCACCTCCATCATCACCACCATCACCACCATCACTATCATCATCATCACCATCACCACCATCACTATCATCATCACCACATTCACCACCATCACTATCATCATCATCACCGCCATCACCATCACCTCCATCATCACCACCATCACCACCATCACTATCATCATCATCACCATCACCACCATCACTATCATCATCACCACCATCACCACCATCACTATCATCATCATCACCGCCATCACCATCACCTCCATCATCACCACCATCACCACCATCACTATCATCATCACCACCATCACCACCATCACCACCATCACTATCATCATCACCACCATTCACCACCATCACTATCATCATCACCACCATCACCACCATCACTATCATCATCACCACCATCACTATCATCATCACCACCATCACTATCATCATCACCACCATCACTATCATCATCGTCACTATTACCATCATCATCATCACCACCACCACCATCACCACAATCACTATCATCATCGTCACTATTACCATCATCATCATCACCACCACCACCATCACCACAATCACTATCATCATCGTCACTATTACCATCATCATCATCACCGCCATCACTATCATCATCACCACCATCACTATCATCATCATCACCGCCATCACCATCACCTCCATCATCACCACCATCACCACCATCACTATCATCATCACCACCATCACCACCATCACTATCATCATCACCACCATTCACCACCATCACTATCATCATCACCACCATCACCACCATCACTATCATCATCACCACCATCACTATCATCATCACCACCATCACTATCATCATCACCACCATCACTATCATCATCACCACCATCACTATCATCATCGTCACTATTACCATCATCATCATCACCGCCATCACCATCACCACCATCATCACCACCATCATCACCATCACTATCATCATCGTCACTATTACCATCATCATCATCACCACCATCACCATCACCACCATCACTATCATCATCATCACTATCATCATCACCACCATCACCATCACCACCATCATCACACCCATCACCATCACCACCATCACTATCATCATCACCATCATCACTATCATCACCGACACCAACATCACAATCATCACTATCATCATTGTCACTACTACCATCATCATCATCATCACCGCCATCACCATCACCACCATCACTATCATCATCACCATCATCATTGTCACTATTACCATCATTAGCATCATCACCGCCATCACCATCACCACCATCACTATCATCATCACCACCATCACTATCATCACCGACACCAACATCACCATCATCAATATCATCATTGTCACTATTACCATCATCATCATCACCACCACCACCACCACCATCACCACCATCACTATCATCATCACCATCATCATTGTCACTATTACCATCATTAGCATCATCACCGCCATCACCATCACCACCATCACTTTCATCATCACCAACATCACTATCATCATCACCACCATCATCATCGTCACTATTACCATCATCATCATCGTCATCATCATCATCATCATCACCGCCATCACCGTCACCACCACCATCACCACCATCACTATCATCATCACCATCATCATCACCATCACTATTATCATCGTCACTATTACCACCATCATCATCATCATCATCATCATCACCGCCATCACCATCATGATCACCACCACCATCACCACCATTCACCACCACCATCACCATCATCAATATCATCATCACTATCATCATTGTCAAAATTACCATCATCATCATCACCGCCATCACCATCACCACCATCACCAACATCACTATCATCATCAGCACCATCACCACCATCACTATAATCATCACCACCATCACTATCATCATCGTCACCATCATCATCATCATCATCATCATCATCATCACCACCATCACCATCATGATCACCACCACCAACACCACCATTCACCACCACCATCACTATCATCATCACTATCATAATCACCATCATCACCATGACTAGCATCATCGTCACTATTACCAGCACCATCATCATCATCATTACCGCCATCACCATCACCATCACCACCATCACCATCATGATCACCACCACCATCACCACCATTCACCACCACCATCACTATCATCAACACCATCATCACTATCATCATCGTCACTATTACCATCATCATCATCCCCGCCACCACCATCACTATCATCATCGTCACTATTACCATCATCATCATCATCACCGCCATCACCATCAACATCAACATCATCATTATAATCATCACCATCATCATCACCATCATCACCATCACTATCATTATTGTCATTATTATCATCATCACCATCACCATCACTATCATCATCATCATCACCATCAATATCAACATCATCATTATAATCATCACCATCATCATCACCATCACTATCATTATTGTCATTATTATCATCATCACCATCACCACCATCACCATCACTATCATCATCATCATCACCATCATCATCATCATCACCATCATCATCATCATCATCATCATCATCATCACCTTCATCATCACCATCATCATCATCATCATCATCACCACCATCATCACCATCACTATCATCATCGTCATTATTATCATCATCACCATCACCACCATCACCATCACTATCATCATCATCATCACTATTATCATCATCATCATCGCCATCATCACCATCGTCACTATCATCATCATCATCACTATTATCATCATCATCACCATCATCACCATCACCACCACCATCATCACTGTCACTATTATCATCATCATCATCATCACCTTCATCATCACCATCATCATCATCACCACCATCACCATCACTATCATCATCATCACTATTATCATCATCACCGTCACCACCATCACCATCACTATCATCATCATCATCATCACTATTATCATCATCATCATCGCCATCATCACCATCATCACTATCATCATCATCATCATCATCATCACTATTATCATCATCATCACCATCATCACCATCACCACCACCATCATCACTGTCACTATTATCATCATCATCATCACCTTCATCATCACCATCATCATCATCACCACCACCATCATCACCATCACTATCATCATCATCATTATTATCATCATCACCATCATCACCATCACCATCATTGCCATCACCACCACCATCATCACCATCATCATCATCATCATCATCATCATCATCATCATCACCACCATCATCACCATCACCATCATTGCCATTACCACCACCATCATCACTATCATCATCATCATCATCATCACCATCACCACCACTATCATTACCATCACTATCATCATCATCACTATTATCATCATCATCATCATCACCACCATCATCACTATCATCATCATCATTATTATCATCATCACCATCATTGCCATCACCACCACCATCATCACCATCATCATCATCACATCATCATCATCATCATCATCATCATCACCGCCATCATCACCATCACCACCACCATCATAACTATCATCATCATCATCATCATCATCAACTTCATCATCACCATCACCACCACTATCATTACCAACACTATCATCATCATCATCACTGTTATCATCATCATCATCATCATCATCACCACCATCATCACTATCATCATCATCATTATTATCATCATCACCATCATCACCATCATCATCATGACTATCATCATCGTCACTATTATCATCACCACCATCACCATCATTGCCATCACCACCACCATCATCACCATCATCATCATGACCATCATCATCGTCACTATTATCATCATCACCATCACCACCATCATCACTATCATCATCGTCACTATTGTCATCATCACCATCGTCACCACCATCATCACCATCATTGCCATCACCACCACCATCATCACCATCATCACTGCCATCATCACCATCATTGCCATCACCACAACCATCATCACCATCATCACTGCCATCATCACCATCACCACCACCACCACCATCATCACCATCATTATGATGACTATCATCATCAACATTATTATCATCATCACCATCACCACCATCACCATCACTATCATCATCATCACTATTATCATCATCATCATCACCGCCATCATCACCATCACCATCATTGCCATCACCACCACCATCATCACCATCATCATCATCATCATCATCATCATCATCATCATCATCATCATCACCTTCATCATCACCATCACCACCACTATTATTACCATTACTATCATCATCATCATCACTATTATCATCATCATCATCATCACTATTATCATCATCATCATCGCCATCATCACCATCGTCACTATCATCATCATCACTATTATCATCATCATCACCGTCACCACCACCATCATCACTGTCACTATTATCATCATCATCATCACCTTCATCATCACCATCATCATCATCAACACCACCATCATCACCATCACCATCATTGCCATCACCACCACCATCATCATCACCATCATCATCATCATCATCATCACCGCCATCATCACCATCACCATCATTGCCATCACCTTCATCATCACCATCACCACCACTATCATTACAATTACTATCATCATCATCACTATTATCATCATCATCACCATCATCACCGTCACCACCACCATCATCACTGTCACTATTATCATCATCATCATAACCTTCATCATCACCATCACCACCACCATCATCACCATCACTATCATCATCATCATTATTATCATCATCACCATCATCACCATCACCATCACCATCATTGCCATCACCACCACCATCATCACCATCATCATCATCATCACCGCCATCATCACCATCACCATCATTGCCATCACCACCACCATCATCACCATCATCATCATCATCATCATCACCTTCATCATCATCATCACCGCCATCATCACCATCACCATCATTGCCATCACCACCACCATCATCAACATCATCATCATCATCATCACCTTCATCATCACCATCACCACCACTATCATTACCATCACTATCATCATCATCATCACTATTATCATCATCATCACCATCATCACCGTCACTATTATCATCATCATCATCACCTTCATCATCACCATCATCATCATCACCACCACCATTATCACCATCACTATCATCATCATCATTATTATCATCATCACCATCATCACCACCATCACCATCATTGCCATCACCACCACCATCATCACTGCCATCATCAACATCACCATCACCATCATTGCCATCACCACCACCATCAGCACCATCATCATCATGACTTTCATCATTGTCACTATTGTCATCATCACCATCATCACCACCATCATCACCATCATTGCCATCACCACCATCATCATCACCATCATCACTGCCATCATCACCATCACCATCATTGCCATCACCACTACTATCATCACCATCATCACTGCCATCATCACCATCACCATCACCACCACCATCATCACCATCATCATGATGACTATCATCATCAACATTATTATCATCATCACCATCACCACCATCACCATCACTATCATCATCATCATCATCATCACTATTATCATCATCACCGTCACCACCATCACTATCATCATCATCACTATTATCATCATCATCACCGCCATCATCACCATTACCATCATCACCATCATCATCATCATGATAATCATCATCATCACCTTCATCATCACCATCACCACCACTATCATTACCATCACTATCATCATCATCATTATTATCATCATCACCATCATCACCACCATCACCACCATCATCACTATGATCATCACCATCACCACCATCATTATCATCATCACCATCATCACCATCATCATCATCATCACTATTATCATCACCATCATCACTATGATCACCATCATCACCACCATCATCATCATCGTCGTCACTATTATCATCATCACCGTCATCACCACCATCATCACCACCACCACCACCATCATCACCATCATCATCATCATCATCACTATTATCATCACCATCATCACCACCGTCATCATCATCATCGTCACTATTATCATCATCACCACCATCACCACCACCACCACCACCATCATCACTATCATCATCACCATAACCACCATCATTATCACCACCACCACCATCATCATCATCATCATCACTATCCCCATCGTCACTATTATCATCATCACATCATCACCACCATCATCATCATCGTCGTCACTATTATCATCATCACCAACATCACCACCACCATTACCACCACCACCACCACCATCATCACTATCATCATCACCATCACCACCATCATTATCACCATCATCATCATCATCATCATCATCACTATCCCCATCGTCACTATTATCATCATCACATCATCACCACCACCACCATCACCACCACCACCACCACCATCACTATCATCATCACCATCACCACCATCATTATCACCATCATCATCATCATCACAATCACCATCGTCACTATTATCATCATCACCACCATCACCACCACCATCACTATCATCACCACCACCATCATCACCATCACTATCATCATCATCATTATTATCATCATCACCATCATCACCATCACCATCATTGCCATCACCACCACCATCATCACCATCATCATCATCATCATCATCATCATCATCACCACCATCATCACCATCACCATCATTGCCATTACCACCACCATCATCACTATCATCATCATCATCATCATCACCATCACCACCACTATCATTACCATCACTATCATCATCATCACTATTATCATCATCATCATCATCATCACCACCATCATCACTATCATCATCATCATTATTATCATCATCACCATCATTGCCATCACCACCACCATCATCACCATCATCATCATCACATCATCATCATCATCATCATCATCATCATCACCGCCATCATCACCATCACCACCACCATCATAACTATCATCATCATCATCATCATCAACTTCATCATCACCATCACCACCACTATCATTACCAACACTATCATCATCATCATCACTGTTATCATCATCATCATCATCATCATCACCACCATCATCACTATCATCATCATCATTATTATCATCATCACCATCATCACCACCATCACCATCATTGCCATCACCACCACCATCATCACCATCATCATCATGACTATCATCATCGTCACTATTATCATCATCACCATCACCACCATCATCACTATCATCATCGTCACTATTGTCATCATCACCATCGACACCACCATCATCACCATCATTGCCATCACCACCACCATCATCACCATCATCACCATCATCACTGCCATCATCACCATCATTGCCATCACCACAACCATCATCACCATCATCACTGCCATCATCACCATCACCACCACCACCACCATCATCACCATCATTATGATGACTATCATCATCAACATTATTATCATCATCACCATCACCACCATCACCATCACTATCATCATCATCACTATTATCATCATCATCATCACCGCCATCATCACCATCACCATCATTGCCATCACCACCACCATCATCACCATCATCATCATCATCATCATCATCATCATCATCATCATCATCATCATCATCACCTTCATCATCACCATCACCACCACTATTATTACCATTACTATCATCATCATCATCACTATTATCATCATCATCATCATCACTATTATCATCATCATCATCATCGCCATCATCACCATCGTCACTATCATCATCATCACTATTATCATCATCATCACCGTCACCACCACCATCATCACTGTCACTATTATCATCATCATCATCACCTTCATCATCACCATCATCATCATCAACACCACCATCATCACCATCACCATCATTGCCATCACCACCACCATCATCATCACCATCATCATCATCATCCTCACCGCCATCATCACCATCACCATCATTGCCATCACCTTCATCATCACCATCACCACCACTATCATTACAATTACTATCATCATCATCACTATTATCATCATCATCACCATCATCACCGTCACCACCACCATCATCACTGTCACTATTATCATCATCATCATAACCTTCATCATCACCATCACCACCACCATCATCACCATCACTATCATCATCATCATTATTATCATCATCACCATCATCACCATCACCATCACCATCATTGCCATCACCACCACCATCATCACCATCATCATCATCATCACCGCCATCATCACATCACCATCATTGCCATCACCACCACCATCATCACCATCATCATCATCATCATCATCACCTTCATCATCATCATCACCACCATCATCACCATCACCATCATTGCCATCACCACCACCATCATCAACATCATCATCATCATCATCACCTTCATCATCACCATCACCACCACTATCATTACCATCACTATCATCATCATCATCACTATTATCATCATCATCACCATCATCACCGTCACTATTATCATCATCATCATCACCTTCATCATCACCATCATCATCATCACCACCACCATTATCACCATCACTATCATCATCATCATTATTATCATCATCACCATCATCACCACCATCACCATCATTGCCATCACCACCACCATCATCACTGCCATCATCAACATCATCATCACCATCATTGCCATCACCACCACCATCAGCACCATCATCATCATGACTTTCATCATTGTCACTATTGTCATCATCACCATCATCACCACCATCATCACCATCATTGCCATCACCACCATCATCATCACCATCATCACTGCCATCATCACCATCACCATCATTGCCATCACCACTACTATCATCACCATCATCACTGCCATCATCACCATCACCATCACCACCACCATCATCACCATCATCATGATGACTATCATCATCAACATTATTATCATCATCACCATCACCACCATCACCATCACTATCATCATCATCATCATCATCACTATTATCATCATCACCGTCACCACCATCACTATCATCATCATCACTATTATCATCATCATCACCGCCATCATCACCATTACCATCATCACCATCATCATCATCATGATAATCATCATCATCACCTTCATCATCACCATCACCACCACTATCATTACCATCACTATCATCATCATCATTATTATCATCATCACCATCATCACCACCATCACCACCATCATCACTATGATCATCACCATCACCACCATCATTATCATCATCACCATCATCACCATCATCATCATCATCACTATTATCATCACCATCATCACTATGATCACCATCATCACCACCATCATCATCATCGTCATCACTATTATCATCATCACCGTCATCACCACCATCATCACCACCACCACCACCATCATCACCATCATCATCATCATCATCACTATTATCATCACCATCATCACCACCGTCATCATCATCATCGTCACTATTATCATCATCACCACCATCACCACCACCACCACCACCATCATCACTATCATCATCACCATAACCACCATCATTATCACCACCACCATCATCATCATCATCATCATCACTATCCCCATCGTCACTATTATCATCATCACATCATCACCACCATCATCATCATCGTCGTCACTATTATCATCATCACCAACATCACCACCACCATTACCACCACCACCACCACCATCATCACTATCATCATCACCATCACCACCATCATTATCACCATCATCATCATCATCATCATCATCACTATCCCCATCGTCACTATTATCATCATCACATCATCACCACCACCACCATCACCACCACCACCACCATCATCACTATCATCATCACCATCACCACCATCATTATCACCATCATCATCATCATCACAATCACCATCGTCACTATTATCATCATCACCACCATCACCACCACCATCACTATCATCACCACTATCATCGTCACCACTATCACCACCACCACCATCATCACTACCATCATCACCACCACCACCATCACCACCACCACCACCATCATCACTATCATCATCACCACTATCATCACCACCACCATCATCACTATCATCATCACCATCACCACCATCATTATCACCATCATCATCATCATCACAATCACCATCGTCACTATTATCATCATCACCATCATCACCACCACCATCACTATCATCACCACCATCATCATCTGTTTTAGTGTTGTTTTATGTTTTAAATATCTAATAAATATTACATTTTCAATCAAAACAAGAATATCAGATTATATTAAAAATACATTTTTGGTTTCACAGGAAACAAATTACCAAGAATTCTAATTTTTCTGATTAAAACATTTTATCTTATTTAAAAGCAAGAAGCTGGCTTCAGTCCAAGCATATGTCATGGAGATGTAGGCAGGGGACACTCAGGACTCCAGAAACTTCCTACGGAAGTGAACACGCGTGTAACATGGTTGTGCTGCTTCGGAGCTTCTGTTCCTGTAAATATCCAAATGTTCATTCAACAGCTCAAAGAGCCTGTTACTGCCAGAATCTCATGTCCTCCATCTGTTGTGGTTGGACAAACAGGAACCGTGAAAATGTCACTGTTATTAAAAAAGCCATCATTCTGCATAAATAATCATGTCTGAATGTACCTGATCTGTGAGAGGATCAGAGAGACAAAGAGGAAGACTCAGCTGTTCGTTGTTTATTAAGTATTAATGTTGGATTTAACCCGACTTTCTTCTGTAATCCAAATGTTTCCTCTCCAACTTCTTTCCTTATCTCTAATTACTAGTCATAAGAAATTAGAACTAATTTTATTTTTATTAGAATTATTTGTTCAAAAGGAAGTTTTTCCATGTTCATGAAGTCCTGCTTATCTCAAACATTATTCTGTTTCAGTTTCAGTTATTTGAATACAAACTCCGTAAGTTCCCATGAAGGCAGATTTTCCTCCTCTTGATTTATTTTAGTTCCAGAATGAAGTGAAAACAAGAATAAAACTGTTCCAACAGACGGGGGATCTGAATTACTGAGAAACAAACTCATCCTTCATCCAAACAGAAACAGCAGGCGGTGAAAGTGATTATCGGTGATGATGAGGTGATAAACTCCGGTCAAAGAGGACGTGATGCGTTTCCTCTGAGGCTGGAAGGTGGATCAGAACATCCGTCTCCGCTTTATCTGAGCATGTGGCCCAGAAACGGCTACAGCTGACAGTGATGCAGAAAACCACACCAGCACCAGTTCCACACATGCTCCTCCAATACAGGTGTGTGTGTGTGTGTGCGTGCGCGTGTGCGTGTGCGTGTGTGTGCGTGTGCGTGTGCGCGTGTGTGTGTGTGTGTGTGCGTGTGCGTGTGTGCGTGTGTGCGTGTGTGTGTGCGTGTGCGTGTGCGTGTGCGTGTGCGTGTGCGTGTGTGTGCGTGCGTGCGTGCGTGTGCGTGTGCGTGTGTGTGTGTGTGTGCGTGCGTGCGCGTGCGTGTGTGTGTGTGTGTGTGTGTGTGTGTGTGTGCGTGTGTGTGTGTGTGTGTCAGGGGGAGGTGTGTGACAAACTGTTATGGCGCTGGGCCATTCTTTTAAAAAGACCATTCGTCTCAGAACTATAACTTATCACAAACGATATCGATCGACACAAAGGGCCCATTTATCTAAGGCAGCATGTCAGTGTGGCGGGTCTGGACCTGCGGTATCTCAGCCCGGATTAACGGCATCGATTAATGTAATGATGAGCTCTGAAGACGAGAGTCCAGCTGTAGAGAGGAGCTAAAAGAACAAAGAAGCAACACTTACGCCATTCGGGGGATACGAGGTCCAGCCCAGCTCTGCCTGAGTCTCTTTAGAATTCAGCAGAACCACTGCACGAAAACAAACAGAGGTCAAAGGTTAGGACTCAGTGGGAGGGATCAAATAAGCTGTTTGTTCTATAATGTTGCTACAAGAAAAGCCGTCTGAAGCACGGACAGAGAACCAGAACCTGATAAAGATGTTTCAGAACCACGGACAGAAAAACAGAACCAGATAATGTTTCAGAACCACGGACAGAGAACCAGATCCAGATAAAGATGTTTCAGAACCACAGACAGAGAAACAGAATGAGCTGCCAATGTTTCAGAACCACGGACAGAGAAACTGAACCAGATTCTGTTTCAGAACCACGGACAGAGAAACTGAAAAGAATGTTTCAGGGCCACGGACAGAGACTTAATGAGAATTAAATGTTCATAAATTGCTAAAAGCTGCTGAACTAAACTGAACCAAAGCAGCTTAACTTGTTGTTTTTCTTGTCAGAACAACAAAGATCGCCCATCTAACTCAGCTCCTCTTTATCTGGTGGAGGTGAGCTAAATAACACAGCTTTAACTGACTATGTAAACATGTCCAGAGCGGCTCTGAAGTAGAGCAGCTTATCTAATCGGACAGCTGACTGATTTATCCTCTGTGCCAATTGATTTAAATACACGTGCCTGACAGATGCAGTAACATAAGCATGATATTAAATTGAAAGAACAAAAATCTAAGTAAAAGAATTCAGAACAACACAGCTGAAGGTGTTCAGTCATTTTCTGTTTAGGTCTGACTGAAGAGATGAAAACAGGAACACACACTGACGTAAATGTGGTGAGTTCAACCGTGTGACGTGTTTGCGTCGTTTCAACGAGTCACACTGACTAGTGACTAGTGAGTCAGGGTGGGGGTGGGGTCATACAAACCATTGCCACTAGCAGATCTTCTAATTTTCATCTCCTAGTAAATCGTTGGAATTACTCGGGTGTGTTTGCCTGTTCCTCAGATCAATATTTAAACATGAAACTATTGCTCTAGTTTGAAGCTTCAATGCAGGAATAAATCTGATAAATCACATTTCAGTTTATTGAATTCTGTAAAATTAAGACTCGGTGGTTTTATTTCTCCATGAGTGTTAATAAACCCAGCAGAACCAACCAGAACCCAGCAGGAATGCTGTTGGTGATCATCGGCACATTCGTCTTAATCCGTAAACTAATGTCCACATCTGTAACGACATATGGTGGAGCTCATTAGGAAATACTGCTGATCCAAGGCCAGGTTCATCACACTGCAGGCAAAAGCGCATCACTTGTGATTTTTTCTACCCTCAAATGTGACCCAAATCTGGTTTTTATGACAGTCTGAACAGCACAGAACCGATGTTTTCAGTGGTCCGTGCTGATGTTCCAGAGGAGAAGCGCCGACAGAAGGATTCAGAGGACTGTCTGGACATCCTGTTTGGTTATACAGGAGAGCCTGAGGAGGGGAGCAGGAGGTGCCTAACCCTAACCCTAACCCGGGCCAAGCGTGGGGGGGGGGGGGGGGGGTCGTCTCTGTGAACAAAGTTATTATTGGAATATTTTGGGTGAATGACAAATTAGGCAGAAGGTGGGAATAAGGAGTAAGCGAGTTTTAGACAGTTTCCAGCTCTAGACGGGAGACTTGGCAGCCGTGATCCTGATCAGGAGGATGGACTGTCAGTGAAGGCTTCCACGTCACAACGAGCCCTACAGGTTAACAACTGTACGTTTGGATAAAAGCCAGATACATAAACACCCGTCACAACTCCGACTCCACTGAGCGTGACTGGCTGTCTTCTGCTCATGCGGCTCGCTTTGGGGCCGTGGAGCCTTCACACTGGAGAGTCTGTCGTGTTTCAGTCATGGTGTGAACGTAGCCGAAGACTCAGCCACGCTGCACCTCCTCCCAGCCAGGCTGTGGCTCATTTCTTGGCTGAGTTGCACCTCCTCCCTCCCACACAAACACAGCTAGCTGCAGCCTGATTAACACACTCAGAGGTGCGACTCCCAGACAAAGAACACAGACCGTTTCACTCCATGACCGTCCAGATCTTTAAGTTCTGGATCAACTTGTGCAGCTTAGAAACAGCTCATTGTTCTGTTGGAGAGGCGGGTTTCTGGGACAGTTTGAGTCTTAGTGGAGACCTGCTGTGAGGTGACAAATATTCTTCAGTGTTAGCTGTTGGGACACACGGTCGTCCCTGTGAGACGGCAACAAAAACCTCCACAGAGTGACTCACGCTGAGGAGAAAGGAGGTGAGTCAGAAACTGAAATCTCACTGACTCATGTTCCAACAAGACGGCTCAGAGAGGATCATCCACCAGAGAAGTTCGAGTGTCACAATAAACCCGTCAGTCCTCTCACTGAACTTTTCTAACTGGACAAGGTCAGAGATGCTATCAGGCCTTCCAACAGGAGGCGGCGAGGAGAGCTCCTTCTTCTCACTTGAAAGGAAGCTGCAGCAGCCCAGGAACCAGGAGGATCCTTTAAACACTCAACTTTTGGGTTAACACCAGCGGGGAGCCACAGCTCGGCTCTGTGGTGAGCTGATAACACGGAGGCATTTGGAGAAGATTAGAGAGGAAGGAGGCAGGAGAGAGAGAGACAGAGAAAATAATCAGAGGAGGAGGCTGAAGAGGAGAAACCGCCAACATGAAAGGGAGACGTGAAATAAAGGAGCTGCCATGGGAGAGCAAGAAAAGAAAGGAGAGAAACAAGAAGATGAAGAGCAAAAACATGAATTCACAGCGGGATCAGTCAGTCAGAGACTCAGAGGCCAAAGCCGGCGCTGTGATCACACTTTGAATACGTAAATCCCCTAATCACGCCTGTTTAAACAGCCTAATGGGTCTGCTGGGAGGAATGGAACAGACGAGCAGGTGAAGGAGGGGTCACAGAACGAGAAACATAGTCCTCATGCGTGAGGAGCAACCTCAAACCACCACATCAGGTCCAATTCAAACGTCTTTCATGGAGAATCAGTGAAGCCACGGCATCGAAGTCCTCGCTTGTTTCTGCTTCTCATCAGCTGGTTCAGATTAAATCCAGCCAGTCAGCAGGTGGCGCTGTAGAGCAACACTCAGCTTTCATACCATCCATCCCTGACTTCCATCTCAGGTGGATCTTCTGATGTTCACAGAATTACTGGAAACACTCGCTTTTATCCTCCTATCAAAGGTCGGATCGGGTAGGAGAGGAGACCCGCTCCTTCTGTGTTAAAGAGAAGGAATCAGAAATCCAGGAGGAACCAGGGGGAACCAGGAAGGAGCAGGATGGAGAACATGGAATCAGGAGGAACCAGGAAGGAGCAGCAGCCCGAGCTTCGAGTGAAACCAGAGGACTTGTTCTGGTTCTGCCAACAAGCTGACGATGAAGATAAAGAAATCAAATTCTTTCTTCTCTTGGTTCTGATGTATTACTAAAGCGGGGTGAAGCGAGGTCCATCTGGGCCAAACTGAACCAGATAAAGGTCCTCTTCTCTGAGGAACCAGAACCCGAGACCCACTGACCTATGGCCTGGCAGGTTCAGAACCACCGATTTGGATCCTTAAATTCAACAACAGCATGAAGCCGAGAACCAGGACCCTGAAAGGACCGGATCTGGGTTCGGGTGAAACGTCTCTCCAGATCAGTCAGCATCTGATTACGGTCCCGCTGCTGCCTGGTTCTGGACTGGGACCGCTTAAAGGGTCTGGGTTCTAGACCAGGACCGCATAGACCCAGCAGAACCACCAGAAAATATTAAATGTCTGCATGTTTTTATTAGTGGGTTTTTGTCCTGGTAAAGGAAACTGTTTCATGAAGGAACCGACATGATCAGAACCAGAACCAGAACCAGAACCTGCTCACCTTTGTATTGAACTTAGTCGGTAAACATGATTTTCTTCTGACAGCTGATGACTAATCAGTCAGGAATCTGCTGCAGATCCAACAACGTCCCAGGACTGAACTTCCCAAAGGAAGACATGAAAACCTGGAATGTTGCATCAACGGCATCAGCTGATCTCCGGAGAGGGAACTCGTTCCACCCTGGAACATGACCGGGAAGCCTGCTGCAGGCTGCTGGGACTTACGGGTTCCTCCAGAACTCGGGAGCAGAGTGGGAGTAAGGGACCGACGCATGGGGAATGTTTCAGGACTTGGCTGCTGGGAACACAGAGCTGACGTACAGTCAGACACAAACAACAACAACAACAACAACGATGCTGCAGGACAGATACAAAGGATAAACACACACACACACACACTCATGCACACACACACACACTCATGCACACACACACACACACACACACACACACACACACACACACTCATGCACACACACACACACACACACACACACACACACTCATGCACACACACACACACACACACTCATGCACACACACACACACACACACACACACTCATGCACACACACACAGATACACACACACACACACACACACACAAATGCAGTGTTCTGCATGTGTGTGTGTGTGTGTGTGTGCATGAGTGTGTGTGTGTGTGTGTGTGTGTGTGTGTGTGTGTGTGTGTGTGTGTGTGTGTGTGTGTGTGTGTGTGTGTGTGTGTGTGTGTGTGTGTGTGTGTCTCAGGAAGAGAAAGAGCTCCCATTACAGCCAGACCTTCTTCTGAGGCAGAAGCTTGAAGGCAAACATGATAGATCTCACTGATTTTCCTGCAGACGGGAACAGGAGGGAAGGAAAGAGCTGGAAGCTGCCGGCATCTTTTCCAGGATCAAGCTTCAGAGAATAGTTAGTGTAAATATGAAGAGAGAACACGTATGAAACATGTAACAAGCTGCGGGTGCCCGACACGGGCGATTAAAGCAAAGCAACAAGTAACAACAGAAGAAAAGACGACCCAACGCAGGAAACCAGAGAAGAGCGAGCCAGAACCGGTGACGACCCTTCCATTCACCAAAGGCACGACAGAAAACATTACAACAGCATGACACACCAGCAGAACCGTGTATGGCCTTTAGGAGGACTGCTGCACCCGAAGGACAAGACCTCATCAGGATGTGGAGTCACATAGAAATCCCAACCGGACGCACCTCTACACACCACCATTAGCACAGAGACAGGAGCGTGAGCAGGAAACATGTCAAGGACACACGAGAGCAGCGAAACAGGAAGCAGAATAAGAAACCAGCCCTAACAGGCCGCTGCAGAGAAACCCGTATGAAGGACTGGGTCAGCCCACGGGCCATGAACGCAGAACAGCTAGAGATGATGTAAGAAGCTGCTGAAACACGGAGGCGTGGACCCAGGACCATGGACAGGGACCACGGAGTCTACACGCTGGACCACTCATGGGACACTGATCAGCGGAGAGGGCCACATCGTCCTCTGCTGCCCGCGGATAAAAGGAAGTGACGCCACCAGGGGCGGATTTAGGACTGAAGAAGATCCGGGGATTAACACACACACACCCTTACATCCATCTACACGCACACACACACGTGACACGCTAGTCAACATCATATATATATGTCTTGTACCACATCATTTTTAATCTGAAGCTACATATTCAGCATATTCAGGACAGAGTATTGTTCCTGTTAGTGTTTAGTGTGAGATGATAGTAAATATTCCCGCTCTTTCTCCAACAACTTTACCTGATAAGCTAACTTTAGGCAAACCAGCAGCACAACAAATATTTTCTAATAAGACTCACAAACCTGAGTCAGCACCAGTCTCATCAAAGCTGGGGTTCTGTCGCCGTACTTCTGGTCTAAAACACGTCCTTATGTCCATCTTCACTCATGTGTTTCAGGCAGAGTGTAGAAGAAGCCGGCTGCTGAAGGGCTTCTTCTTCAGTGGTGGAGGCTCAGGCAGGCTGTATACAAACTACTGCCAGCTGCGCCCTCTCTGTTGGACTTTGGTACTGCATGTTACTTCCACGTTTCAGATCCGGGCTTTTCATAAAACATCCGGGGCTTGAGCCCAAGTAGCCGGGCCTAACGCCGCCCCTGGACGCCACCAGCATCCGGCGGTTACCCTGACGAAGACGGCAGTGACATCGGCAAAGGTAAAATGAGCCGTCATCACACCGTGCACGGCTCTAGAGTGAGACATATACGTGAAAAAGTCTGCATGAGTATTTTTAAACGTAGCACTGGTGCGACATCTTTTCAAGTTACTTTCCTCCAGAACTTTGCTGAACCATGGCCAGCTGCTTTCTACCGGCTCACAGCAGGAGCTGTGGAGGAGACCAGGAAGCAGCCAAGGCACAGAGACGGTCCCAATCTGGCATGAAAAGAGTAACTACGGGCAGACTAGCTGATGCTAGCCGGTAGCAGGGTTCTGAAAAACACGATGGTTGTGGAACAAGAACGTCTAAACTCTACAAGCAGCAGAAAAGTCTCCATCATCCTGTTTCTTCTTGGCCGTCTGCAGCGCAGACGCCGCGCTGCTGCTTCCAGTCTGCTCCATACGCCACCGCAGGAATACGGCAAGCCACTGTAGCATTTAATGCAGAAACGTGTCACTCCTCAAACATAACCTAAAACAGATTATTGCTGACCTGTACATGATAGACATGTCACCGTTACATCATAGTAGGAATTAAATATCCTCAGCAGTTCCAGTAGCGCTGAACATGCTAACGGAGTCCACTAGATTCTACGGTCGTGGTTTAACGGGACACGTTTACATGTTCCTCTGATGAAGATGAGCGATATTCATACAAACCTAACATGGTACTGAGATGTGGGTCAGATGTGTCCAACTATAAATATCAGACAGGAAACAGGGAACTCAACAACCCAAATTTAATACATATTACAGGACGCCTAAGCCCCGCCCACCTGCTTCCGCATCACGGGTCCTCAGAAGAATGAAAAACACGAATGCAAGTCAACGGGGCTAAAAACGCCATTCCACACCTGATGTCCGTGAATTTTAAAACACATTTTGATACCAAGAACGCGTTTATTTTCTAACGGGGGAACGATATTTTAGGTGTTGTGTGAAAATAAGTCCAGGACTACAAACGCTTCACCAGAGTGACGTCATCGAACCAGACACGGAGAAACCGAGGGAAAAGGCTGGAAGTTCAGCAAACTCCCCACAGGAGGAAAGAACCACCATGAATCTGGTCATGTGGTGAGTAGCAGCTACGCTAGGGGGGAGGAGCCTATGTGGTGATGTCACATATGCAATGTACCGATTCCTGGTGTGTAGTCACGCTAATTATGAACTTTTACAAGCTGATAAATCTAAAAGTCCGTGACTGGCGTGGTGGAAACCCCATCAGTACTTTTCATCTACGGTACAGTACAGCGTGGGAGATCCAG
>NC_091759.1:26606565-26611565 GCF_043380555.1 Nothobranchius furzeri
GGTACACGTTAAACCCGGTACACAATAAACCCGGTAAACGTTAAACCCGGTACACGTTAAACCCGGTAAACGTTAAACCCGGTACACGTTAAACCCGGTACACGTTAAACCCGGTACACGTTAAACCCGGTAAATGTTAAACCCGGTACACGTTAAACCCGGTACACGTTAAACCCGGTACACGTTAAACCCGGTACACGTTAAACCCGGTACACGTTAAACCCGGTACACGTTAAACCCGGTACACGTTAAACCCGGTACACGTTAAACCCGGTACACGTTAAACCCGGTAAACGTTAAACCCGGTACACGTTAAACCCGGTACACGTTAAACCCGGTACACGTTAAACCCGGTACACATTAAACCCGGTACACGTTAAACCCGGTACACGTTAAACCCGGTAAACGTTAAACCCAACAACACCCTGAGTCAGAAACTGGTCCATCCAGACCCGAACAGGAGCTCAGTGGTGTCGTTCCTGCAGTCCAGTGCAGTCAGGACCATCCAGATCTTACGCAGAAGATTACGACACAGACTCTCCCGTGTTCCAGTCAGACTGGACGGAGCTCCTCGGATGGGATGTGAAACGTCTTCCAGAAACCAAAGAAGTCCAGCTGCCCTCATCAGGACCCGTTTGGATCACCAGGACCTGGATGACTAGAACCTCCTCCAGCTGATCTGAAATCTTCATCCTGGTCTTCCAATCCACATCAGCAACGACATTCCAGGAAAAACCGTTTATCACTATAAACTCAAAGAGGTCCTGGTGGTCAGATCCGGGCTGACCCAGAACCGCCCCGGTGAGTGTTACCAGGGGACCAGAACCACGTGAAAACCAGGGTTCTGATATGAAATAATCCTGTGCTTAACGGTGAACGTTTCCAAACAGAACCTCCCTGATCCGAAGCTCGGCTCTAATCATTCTCCTGAGTGGATTTGGTTCTGGTTCTGATGACATCACAGAAATCAGAATCTGAGCGGATCAAAACAGAGGGACTGGAGCTCTTTAAAGTTCGGAATAATCCTTTAAGCTTCAGAACAATTACTGGATCATTCAGCCGGGCTTCATCAGGGCCTCTGGGTCCAACTGGACCTCGGACTACATTCCAGAACCTTCCCCCTCCCTGCTATGCAGCCATCAGTCTTTCCTGAGCTCGTGTCTTCTGGCATGTCCCCATCATGTCTCAGGACTCGTGCCGCCCTCGTTGGCTCCCCGCAGGCCCCTTTTCCTTCTCATCGACCCGACCCGCTCCGCTCCGCTCCGATGAGCAGCAGCAGCTCTGGACGCGGGCGGGAGGGAGCGATGGATGGACGGACAGATGGATGGAGAGAGCAGAGGGACGACTGGTGATGAAATGAGGTGAGTGATGGATTAGGTGGATGAAAACTACCAGAGAGAGAGCTGGAGGTGGAGATGATGGACGGAGGGCGGCGTGGGAACATTCGTCAATGGCCGGAGGTGCGACCGCAGGGATCGATGAGGGCGACAGCCGATCCGTCAGCAGGCTCCATAAAGACAGGAGAGCCGGTTTGGTCCCAACTGTTACCAGAGCAGGAAAACGGGAGCGGTGCCGCTCCGACTGCCGAGGAGTCCGGGAACGCTGTCCGGATGAGCCTCAGAGTTCACACTAACAACTAACGCCCTCTTTCATCCTCAAACAGGAGCGTTCGACATTCCCGACGCTCCTCCAGGTTCCTCTAGTCTAGAACGTACGTGCGTGTGTGTGTGTGTGTGTGTGTGTGTGTGTGTGTGTGTGTGTGTGTGTGTGCGTGCGTGTGTGTGTGTGTGCGTGTGTGTGTGTGTGTGTGTGTGTGTGTGTGTGTGTGTGTGTGTGTGTGTGTGTGAGGGATCTTTAGTCCCTCAGCGAGGCGTGTGTCTTCTCCCTCCCAGTGTGAATGGCTCTCTGGTTCTGGAGTCTAGTTGAGGAGAACTGGTTTGTGGCGCTCCTTCGTTCGTCCGGCTGTAACCGATCCGGGACACACTCCATCGTGTTTATTATCCCGCTGAAGAGACTGAGCCCACGTTTAGGAAGTTCTGCTGCTTCTGTTTGACTCGACTCTGCTGCAGGTGATGAATAAATGATGAAGTGCTCCTGGAGATCGAAGCTTCTGACCCGGTACTAAACTCAGAACTGGTCCACTTCCAGCTGGACGTCATTACAGATCAGCTGATATGAAACGTAAAACAAACATCAGGACCAGCCATCACTCAGTGCTAATTCCCTCTGGGAATGATGGCCTCCCCATGTGGAGACGGCTCTGCTGCCAGAGTTAAGGTGCTGATTGACCTTTGACCCTGAACATGTTTTTTGCTGCAGGTGACACACACAAGCACACACACACACACACACACACACATTGTCCTCCTAACATTTAACAGCGTCTGATGCTAAACACGGAGCGCGTCTCCTCCTGGGTGGGAGATGGGAGCTCCTCCAGCGATGATGAGAGGCTGAATATTCCTCAGTTATGAGCTGCTTACAGTAATTATCCTCAGTATCACCATAACGAGTGCTGATTAGATTAGAGTAGAATAATCAGACCTGATTATATTAATAATCTGGTGTGTGTGTGTGTGTGTGTGTGCGTGCGTGCGTGCGTGCGTGCGTGTGCGTGTGTGTGTGTGTGTTTTCGTTTGCTTTCTGCTCCATCACACCCGGTTGTCTCCAGAAACTTCCAGCAGCAAGGCCGTGAGTCTGAGAGCGTGGATCGTGTCTGAACGCCGTCTGTCGTGCTTCTCCGACGGCAGAAACACAAACGCCATCAGAGGAGGTTCCTTTAGCCGTTCTGTGTCCTAAAGCTCCTCCTGCACTGGTTCTTCTGGTTTCTGTCCTAGACTCTGGCAGGTTGAAGGGGACATGTTGTACATCCTCTGGTCTCATAAATCTCAGCGGTTGTTCCATAATGAGCTATGCTGCTGGCCACACCCACCCATCTACTGATAGGCTGCTATGAGGGGAGGAGCTATATAATCATTCCCGTTGTTACGGATCCTGGACCCTTAGTCCCTGGAAGGCCCTAGCCTAGTGAACTAGACCAAATTCTTGCTTTGCAAAGTCTGGTCTAGCAACGCTCCACTGGAACCTCCGCAGCCCCAACAGCATTCTGGCTGGCCAATCACAGCTCTCTAGAGCGGTTTCAAACACATAAAGAGCTGTGATTGGTCCATAATGGTGGGCCAATCATAGTGCTCTATCTGCTTAGAGAACAAATCACAGAGCTTTATCCACTTTGTGGGCCAATCAGGGCACTCTATATGCCTGGTGGGCGGGACGATGCAACAGAGTGAAACAAGATGGCGACAGCTCGTTTGAAACAGCTTTTACATCCATTTTGGACTTTGGGGCTTCATTAGAACCAGGAGCAGATAGATGTGTTTTTTTAGAAAACGTTGTGTTTTCTCCTTCTTCAACTGCAGACCGCCTCATTGACCGATGGCTGTTGCAGCGAGCATGTCACATTCACTGTCCAGTAGCATGCAGAGACCCGCCCCACAACCGAGAGCCGTCAGTGGAGCGTTGCCAGGCTAGGAAGGCCCAGCTCTGCTCCCTTTTCATTTCAGGACCTTGGACAGGTCCTCAGTCAGGCCGGGTTTCCTCCTCGGCCTGCATTCACCGGCTCAGCTGCAAGCCCTCACCTCTCATCAGCTGATGGCTGAAAAGTCAGCAGCTGTCCGTTCTCAGGGGGAGAACCACAGCTTCACGCCCGGTCTTTCTGTCCTCCATCCGTGGATCTTTGTAGTAAACGGTTTCGTCGTGGATCAAGAACTTTGATACATTCGGTTGTAGGGTTAGTAGTTATTTTTGGTTAAATCCTTTTTGTTCGACAGCTTTTCGTTCCGTGATCCTTTCGTCTGCTCTTAAAGCTGGAATTTCTCTTCCATTTTCCGCTTTACAGCTCGGTTTTACTTTTGGTAGTTGGAAGAAAGTTCAGCCGTCGAGATTTGTTGTTTTCTGGTTATTTAGCTCCGGCATTTTTCGTTCGTTAAAGTATCTTCGCTATTTCTTCCCTGAGGCCTTTTGCCTCAGGTGATTTGATTCCTGCCCCGTCGCCTTCGTTTATTTTAGAGTAAATTAGTTACGTTATTGTTCCAGTCAAGGACTGAGTAGTTGTTTACTCTTTGTTAATAAAATACATTTGATTTATACTTACCGCTTTTTCACGCTAGTTATTATGTTACCCCTCCTACCACAACTAATGACCATCTAGGCTTTGTACTATAAATGGGGGCTTGTCCGGGATTTTTAACTACATCAGACTGTGAAGGAATGTACAATCCCTTGGTGGTGGTATTTTAATGATGTTTTATTTGTTTTAAGGTTTTAAGCGGCATATGGCTTCGTGGATGACTTGCAGGTGCTTCTGGAGGTCCCGCCCCCGCCGGAGGATCCACTGCTGGATGGGCTCTCAGAGCCTAAGAGCCTGATCCAGCCCAGTATGAGGAGAGGTGATTTGGATCCAGAGCTGTCCCCCACAGGCAGGCTCAGAAGCTCCCCCTCTTTAGGGAGAGAGCTGATTTTACCTAGTGTTGCGGTGTCGGTGTCTCTTTGGACACCATCTCAGGAGCACCCCAGGGACTCTGGGGGATGTGCTAGTCAGAGGCCTTCTACCAGGCTCTGCTGGCTTTATTCTTTATTTATTTATTAATATGCCCCCTCCAATAATCTAAGACTAGGGATTCAGATGTGCTGTTGTATTGTTGTGTTTTACTAACTTTTCTCCGTTTTCTTTTTTCATGTGTGGGGTGTTTTGGCCACCAGCCTGGCCTCTTCAGGTGCAGGAGCCAGGATCACCCAGCCCCGGTGATCAGCCCGACACCTCCCCTCCTGCAGGCTGCTGAGGAGCACACCTGAGCTGAATCCTCTGACGACACCTGGGATGAAAAGGCTGTGCCTTCAGCAGTCTGGAGGCATCAGTGCAGGGCTCTGGTGTCCTCCAGGCCCGTTTCGGTTTCAACCCCTTCCACTGATGAGCTTTAAAGGGTAAACTCTGAGTGATC
>NC_091759.1:26616565-26624065 GCF_043380555.1 Nothobranchius furzeri
TTCCGTCCCCAGCTGCCTCAAGTCTGCAACAATTATTCCCCAAACAGTCTTCCATAGACAGCTTCACTGATTATGACCGTTGCCCTCACACCTGTCTGCAGCGACTCTTCTCCAACCACATCCAAACCCGTCTCCCCACCTCCTTCGACCCGCTTCAGTTTGCCCACCAGAGAAACAACAGAGGACGCCATCGCCCTGACGCTGCACACAGCACTGAGCCACCTAGAGACCAGAGGAAGCTACGTCAGGATTGACTTCAGTTCAGCGTTCGACACCATCATCCCAGACATCCTTACCTCAGAGCTGCTGAGCCTTCAGGTCCCTCCCTCCACCTGCCACTGGATAAAAGACTGTCTCACAAATCGTCCGCAGCATGTTAAACATGGCTCCCATCTCTCCTCCTCCATCCTGCTCAGTCCTGGCTCTCCTCAGGGATGTGTGCTGAGCCCCCTACTGTACACATGGAACTGTACCACATCCCACCCATCCACTGCCATCTTTAAGTTTGCTGATGACACCACTGTGGTCGGCCTCGTCACAGACGGAGATGAGGCAGCGTACCGGGCAGAGGTCATGGTGGTGCTCAGATAACAACCTCACTCTGAATATACAAAACACAAAAGAGCTCATTCTGGATTTCAGGAGCCACCGTCACACACACGCCCCTCTCCTCATAAACGGAGAGCGTGTGGACCGTGTCCCCTCCATCAGGTTCCTCGGCACAATCATCTCTGCTGACCTGTCCTGGTCTGCCAACACCAGAGCTCTGGTGAAAAAGGCTCAGCAGCGGCTGCACTTTCTCCGGGTCTTGAGAAGGTGTGGCCTGGATCAGAAGCTGCTGCTGGCTTCCTACCACTGCTCCGTGGAGAGCACCTTCACCTACTGTCTCAGTGTGTGGTATGCAGGCTCCACTGCTGAGGACAGGACGGCTGTTCAGAGGACAATAAACACCGCCCAGAGGATTACTGGCTGCACCCTGCCATCCCTGGAGACCATCTCCAGAACCCGCTGCCTGAAGAGCACCGCTGCTATCCTCCGTGACCCCGCCCACTGCCTGTTTGACCTGCTGCCCTCGGGTCAGTTAAATCACGCACCACCAGACTTTCCAACAGCTTCTTCCCTTGGGCCATCAGAACATTCAACCCCCCACATCCCGCCAGTAATGTGGACTCATCTGTTTAAATGGTTGTTGTAGCAGATCTGAGCCACTGGCTGCTCTTTCCTGGTGTTTAAATGTTTTTAGTCCTCCTTGGTTTTGATCTTTATTATTTATTGTCCTTGTGCTGCTGATGGTGGACCATCTGTAATGTAACTGCCATGAGCCATTACAATAAAGTCTACTCTACTCTACTCTACTCAGGGGGACGGGGACCACTCAGGGGGACGGGGACCACTCAGGGGGACGGGGACCACTCAGGGGGACGGGGACCACTCAGGGGGACGGGGACCACTCATAATGGACATTATAGTGATGACTGTTGTGAAACTGTGCCTTCAGCCCAGTGGGGGGGCGGTACCGTGTCAGATTCATGCATCATTATTATTATTATTAGTGGTGATGCGACGCTCCAGCAGCGGACCTTAGTTGGAGTCCTGCTCAGGGACCGCAGCACGGCCCTCGTCCATCATTCCTACGCTCAGATCCGTGGATTCAGGACCGTTTCTACCAGCCTGATGAGTGAGGGACCTGGACCAGTGGCTCGACACTGGTCATAGATTATTAAAAGTTCTCATCCTTCTTCATCATCTTCATCAGAACCCATCAGCCAGTGGATCCGTTTCCCGTTAACGAGCGGATCTTCCTCTTTACAGCGCAGTCACCTTTCACTCACTTCCTGTCTCCAGAAGAGTTAGAAGGTAAAAACAGGACGGAGACGCAGGACTTTGATCCAAAAGTCAGCCTATAAAGCACGGTTCTGACCAGAACCAGATGCTAATGGACCTGGACCAGAACTGTGTCGGCTCCATCAGCCAGTGGATCTGAACATTGGTGAGATCTTTGATCTCCATCAGGAGGTCTGAGAACCGCTGGGATGTTCCTCATGCTTCACGCTGGGAACACATCTCTGAGAGGAACCTGGAGATCCAGTCCCGTTCAGGTCCCATCACTCAGGTACCCTACCATCAAGACCGGTTCTGGACCAAAAGTTCTTCAGAACTGCTTTTCTTTAGACTTCCACCTGGCTCCAGTTCTGGTGCTGACTCTTTCAGAGGAGGTGAAACCGGACCTTCAGGTCGTCCGGTACCAGCTGAACCAGTGGAGGACTAGAGAAAGCTAACATCCAGAACCTCTGACTCTGTGGGTCGGTACCCAGAGCGTGTTTCTAAAGTCCCACCTTCCATCTCCTCGTCAGGACTACTGATGACATCATCAGCTGCTGCAGTTACATCACTCAGACGTCTGAGGTCAGGTGCATCCTGGGAGATCTGCTCCATGATTCAGTCCCACTGGGACGCCGAATCCAAACCAGTAAACCACATTCTCCAGGATCAAGTCCTCTGATTGGAACAGATGCCAGAACCCCCAAAGGTCAAAGGTCACAGCTCATGTTGGCTGCAGGGAGTGAAGGCTTTAACACCTGCCTCAAAGCATCATGGGAAACACCTGCTGAGGATCAGAAATCCAACCTGTCCACCTGACTACAGGTAAACGATGGAACAAGCTCCTCCTCCTCCTGCTCCTAATCAGACGTGAGCTCCCGGCTCAGCACCGCCTGCTCGGGGGATGGGGGTAAATGAGAACCCGATGAGATGCCAAGGTGTGTTAGCTCTGAGGTGTGAGGAATGAGAGAAGAGAGCTTAGGGAGGAGTTAGATATGTGTGTGAAGATCTGCTGGACACACACACACACACTCTCACACACGCACACACACACACACGCACACACACACACACGCACACGCACACGCACACGCACACACACACACACACGCACACGCACACACGCACACACACACACACACACGCACACGCACACGCACACGCACACACACGCACACACACACACGCACACGCACACACACACACGCACACACACACACACACAGTTGTTTGCCAAGTCAGCTCGGAGGCAGGTGGAGGAGGAGAGATGAGGAGCAAGAAGAGTTAGAACGAGACGGACACACGAGAGAGGACGGAATGCAGAACAAAGAACCAGGAGGAGGAGATTAAAGACACCTGATGGTGGAGTCCACCAGAACCAGAACCAGAACCAGAACCAGAACCCGAACCAGAACCCACAGACACTGAGCCATAAAGCACTGCAGCACGAGAGAAAATCTTCACTTCCCAAATCCTGGATCAGAACCAGGAGATCAGCTGCTACACACACACACACACACACACACACACACACACACACACACACACACACACACACACACACACACACACACACACACACACTAATCGCTGTCACAACATCAATTAAACAAAAACCAGCTTCCTAATCTGGCTCCACAGCATTCCAGGGAACTGCTTCCAGGATCCAAATGTGTTCTGGAATATGGTGTGCGTGTGCGTGTGCGTGTGTGTGTGTGTGTGTGTGACCCACTCTTCTGAAAGAACAGATCTAAAGCCATCATGAGCTTCACGCACGCGCGCGCACAGGAGAGTCTCCAGGGTTCTGATAACACATCCAGCTGTTGTGGTTCCGGTTCTGCTGAAACTGGACCTCAGTTTCAGTGTTTCTAAGTGGGCCGGACCTGCTCGCGGGAGTTCTGGTTCCGGTTCTGGTGGGAAACAGTTTCTCTGCTCAAACACACCTGGTCCCGTTAGCGACCCGGTGATGTGGAGCCCGGCCGGGCTCACCGGAACCACCAGAGAAGTAAAGTCGTCTCAGAACAAGTCTGGTCAGAGCCGAACCGTTTAGTTCAGAACCATCAAACTGGTGTCAACCCAAACTAAATTAACAGATAACCCTGTCAGAACCCGGACCAGAACCCGGACCGGCGCAGCCTCCTGCCCGCCTCTCCTCATCATCACCGGACTAACAACCAAACTGTCCTCCGCGGCGGAACCGAGCCGGTTCACGTACCTTCTTCACCGAGAGCGCCTCCGAGTTGGTAGAGCACCAAAACCCAAAGCAGCGGAACCAGCGGGTTACACATATCCATGTTGGGTCCAGGTCCAGGCTCTGCTCATTTCTCTCCAGACTGCGCACAAACACGCACGGGTGTAGGGACGCGCCGAGTCGGTACCGATCAGCCGCCGTCTGGGCTCGGTGTGCAGCAGGCGGACGGAGGTATTTCACTCCTCGGGGGCGGGGCCAGCCCGGTGACGGACAAGGGGACAGGCTAATGAGATGGGACCTGGTCCGGGAAGGTCGACCTACGCCTGGAGTCCGGTTTGGACCGGGTCTACGAGCCGGAACTGGGTCTAGAGGTGCGGGCTGGAGTCCTGATTACTAAAATCTAAACCCTCTGCTGGACTCCAGCTCCTCTGCCTGCAGCTTCATGATCTTCTCAGTCCCTACACCCCCAGCAGGTCCCTGAGGTCCAGTGATCAAAGCCTACTGGTTGTGCAGCACCAGGCTAAAGGTCAAAGGTGACAGATCATCTGCTGCTGTGGCCCCAGACTCTGGACCTCTCTCCCCCTGAGCCTGAGATCAGTGGACTCAGTGGACTCCTTTAAACTCACCTGTTGGTGGGACCTCCTCTTCATCCTCTTCTTCCTCACGAGCTTCTCTTCATGTTGCTTGTGTGAGCAGGTGTTACCTGGAGTCACATTCATTTCTGTTGTTGTGAAGCACCTCCTGATGTTCATCATCAGAGGCGATACGATCATTCCTCCTCTTCTCCATGTTTCAGTCCAGGTCAGTTAATGTAGAAGAACCTAGTCCAGGTCTGTTAATGTAGGAGAACCTGGTCCAGGTCAGTTAATCTAGGAGAACCTGGTCCAGGTCAGGTAATGTAGGAGAACCTGGTCCAGGTCAGTTAATGTAGGAGAACCTGGTCCAGGTCTGTTAATGTAGGAGAACCTGGTCCAGGTCAGTTAATGTAGGAGAACCTGGTCCAGGTCAGTTAATGTAGGAGAACCTAGTCCAGGTCTGTTAATGTAGGACAACCTAGTCCAGGTCAGTTAATGTAGGAGAACCTGGTCCCGCTCTGTTAATGTAGGAGAACCTAGTCCAGGTCTGTTAATGTAGGAGAACCTGGTCCAGGTCTGTTAATGTAGGAGAACCTAGTCCAGGTCTGTTAATGTAGGAGAACCTGGTCCAGGTCAGTTAATGTAGGAGAACCTGGTCCCGCTCTGTTAATGTAGGAGAACCTAGTCCAGGTCAGTTAATGTAGGAGAACCTGGTCCAGGTCTGTTAATGTAGGAGAACCTGGTCCAGGTCAGTTAATCTAGGAGAACCTGGTCCAGGTCAGGTAATGTAGGAGAACCTGGTCCAGGTCAGTTAATGTAGGAGAACCTGGTCCAGGTCAGTTAATGTAGGAGAACCTAGTCCAGGTCTGTTAATGTAGGAGAACCTAGTCCAGGTCTGTTAATGTAGGAGAACCTGGTCCAGGTCTGTTAATGTAGGAGAACCTGGTCCAGGTCAGTTAATGTAGGAGAACCTGGTCCAGGTCAGTTAATGTAGGAGAACCTAGTCCAGGTCTGTTAATGTAGGACAACCTAGTCCAGGTCAGTTAATGTAGGAGAACCTGGTCCCGCTCTGTTAATGTAGGAGAACCTAGTCCAGGTCTGTTAATGTAGGAGAACCTGGTCCAGGTCTGTTAATGTAGGAGAACCTAGTCCAGGTCTGTTAATGTAGGAGAACCTGGTCCAGGTCAGTTAATGTAGGAGAACCTGGTCCCGCTCTGTTAATGTAGGAGAACCTAGTCCAGGTCAGTTAATGTAGGAGAACCTGGTCCAGGTCTGTTAATGTAGGAGAAGCTGGTCCAGGTCTGTTAATGTAGGAGAACCTAGTCCAGGTCTGTTAATGTAGGAGAACCTGGTCCAGGTCAGTTAATGTAGGAGAACCTGGTCCAGGTCAGTTAATGTAGGAGAACCTGGTCCAGGTCTGTTAATGTAGGAGAAGCTGGTCCAGGTCTGTTAATGTAGGAGAACCTAGTCCAGGTCTGTTAATGTAGGAGAACCTGGTCCAGGTCTGTTAATGTAGGAGAACCTGGTCCAGGTCTGTTAATGTAGGAGAACCTGGTCTGGGTCTGTTAATGTAGGAGAACCTAGTCCAGGTCAGTTAATGTAGGAGAACCTGGTCCAGGTCAGTTAATGTAGGAGAACCTGGTCCAGGTCAGTTAATGTAGGAGAACCTGGTCCAGGTCAGTTAATGTAGGAGAACCTAGTCCAGGTCTGTTAATGTAGGGGAACCTGGTCCAGGTCTGTTAATGTAGGAGAACCTGGTCTGGGTCTGTTAATGTAGGAGAACCTAGTCCAGGTCAGTTAATGTAGGAGAACCTGGTCCAGGTCAGTTAATGTAGGAGAACCTGGTCCAGGTCAGTTAATGTAGGAGAACCTGGTCCAGGTCTGTTAATGTAGGGGAACCTGGTCCAGGTCAGTTAATGTAGGAGAACCTGGTCCAGGTCAGTTAATGTAGGAGAACCTGGTCTGGGTCTGTTAATGTAGGAGAACCTAGTCCAGGTCAGTTAATGTAGGAGAACCTGGTCCAGGTCTGTTAATGTAGGAGAACCTGGTCCAGGTCAGTTAATGTAGGAGAACCTGGTCCAGGTCTGTTAATGTAGGGGAACCTGGTCCAGGTCAGTTAATGTAGGAGAACCTGGTCCAGGTCTGTTAATGTAGGAGAACCTAGTCCAGGTCATTTAATGTAGGAGAACCTGGTCCAGGTCAGTTAATGTAGGAGAACCTAGTCCAGGTCTGTTAATGTAGGAGAACCTAGTCCAGGTCTGTTAATGTAGGACAACCTAGTCCAGGTCAGTTAATGTAGGAGAACCTGGTCCCGCTCTGTTAATGTAGGAGAACCTAGTCCAGGTAGGTTAATGTAGGAGAACCTGGTCCAGGTCAGTTAATGTAGGGGAACCTGGTCCAGGTCTGTTAATGTAGGAGAACCTAGTCCAGGTCAGTTAATGCAGAAGAACCTGGTCCAGGTCTGTTAATGTAGGAGAACCTAGTCCAGGTCTGTTAATGTAGGAGAACCTAGTCCAGGTCAGTTAATGCAGAAGAACCTGGTCCAGGTCTGTTAATGTAGGAGAACCTAGTCCAGGTCTGTTAATGTAGGAGAACCTAGTCCAGGTCTGTTAATGCAAAAGAACCTGGTCCAGGTCAGTTAATGTAGGAGAACCTAGTCCAGGTCTGTTAATGTAGGAGAACCTAGTCCAGGTCAGTTAATGCAGAAGAACCTGGTCCAGGTCTGTTAATGTAGGAGAACCTGGTGCAGGTCTGTTAATGTAGGAGAACCTAGTCCAGGTCTGTTAATGTAGGAGAACCTAGTCCAGGTCTGTTAATGTAGGAGAACCTGGTCCAGGTCTGTTAATGTAGAAGAACCTAGTCCAGGTCTGTTAATGTAGGAGAACCTAGTCCAGGTCTGTTAATGTAGGAGAA
>NC_091759.1:26636565-26639065 GCF_043380555.1 Nothobranchius furzeri
TTCAACATTTGAGTGAACACAAAAAATTATGAGCAGGTCACTGTTACAGTAATGGTAGTAAACACTACTTAGACAAAACGCCAGAAATGTACACTGTTAGGACTTATGGAAAGTGGAAACACTTTCATAGGAAATAATGTCATCAGTATCCTCTTACAAATGTCATATTTCCCACTTTTTGGGACAAATCAGAAATGTTTAATTGTCCCAAAAGCTGGGAAATGTGTTTGCTGCAGCAGAAGTGTAACAAGTAAAATGGAATCAGATTGATGTATGTACACATTTACTTGAAATACACATTTACATGATTAAATATGTATAATAGGTATGTGTGTTGAAATGAGTTTTTACAGTTATTGCACATTAAACATGTTATTAAACAAATATCCCGGTTTGTGGGACAACCAAGGATTTCTGATTCTGATTGTCTTGTTTACAGAAATGTAATGTACAGCTTACCTCTGCACCCAGCTGCTGTTCTCCCTGTCCAAACGTCCTCCGTTTCTTTGTTGGCTGCTGCACTGATGCGCTGCATTCCTCAGTCAGAGAAGGAATGGAGTCTCCAATGAGACACAAGTTCCACATCCACCTTCTGTGGATCCCAGCCGATTTGAATAACAAACACGGAAAGCAAAATAACGCATTAGCGTGATTGCATCCAGCTAGCCACTGCTTCCTGGTGTACCAATTTTGGGAGAAGCGTCGTGTTTACCTCTCTCCTTGTCCTGCTGGCTTATCTTTACGTCGGGCTGATCTGGTCCAAGCTCTTTGACATTAAGTTTTTCCACCATAGTTCTCCTCTCGAACGGATACTGGAGAAGAGACCGAACTGAATTCAGTGGCTGCTGAGATCTGGTGTCCATGTTGTAGGCTCACTGGCGTCCATGTCTGCGTCTGCTCCATGTGCGTCACGAGTCACGACCAAAAACGTGCTGGAGTCGAGACTCTCCGAGTTCTACCGAACACCAACGAAAGCCTTGGCGGTAGCTCTATCGCCCATCATGCTTCTGAAACAACGTCGACGCTGATTGGATACATTCCCATTCCTACCCTTTGATTTTCTTGTCAGCAATTGGACAACCGGTCTCGTCCTGTTTGGGCGATTGAAAAACAGCACACAGCCTCCGCCGCTCGGCAGAGACCAATATAGATATATATATATATGATTTATTTTTGTTACAAAACACACAATTAACTTAGAATGTGTGATTATTGTTAATTTTATTTATTTATTTTTTTTAAATAAAAATTTAAAACACGGAAAAACTGGGAGGGCGGCGCCCTATCGCCCTCTACTGGCCAGCCGCCACTGGCTGAGATCATGTAGAAAAATCTTCCCGGTCCTTTAATCCTAATCTCACGTTCGCTCTTTTATCTAATGACCCAATCTCATGGCTGTGTGTGTGTGCGTGTGTGTGTTTGTGTGTGCGTGTGTTGGTGCGTGTGTGTGCGTGTGTTGGTGCGTGTGTGTGTGTGTGTGTGTGTGCGTGTGTGCGTGTGTGTGTGTGTGTGTGAGTGTGTTGCTCCCGGTTGGACAGCCGGACACAGAGAGGTTATTCCAGGCAGCCAGGTTTAATTAAAGCCGGATTAATCCTTTAGAGTTTGTTATTTTTTCCAAAGTAAACCTAAATCCATCATCATCATCATCATCATCATCTGCCATGGCGCCTGTGCAGCCATCGGAGGCTTCCCTCTGATTCAGAGTGTCCCCCGGTGTCCCCCAGTGTCCTCCGGTGTCCCTCAGTGTCCCTCAGTGTCCCCCGGTGTCCCCCAGTGTCCCCCGGTGTCCCTCAGTGTCCCCCAGTGTCCCCCGGTGTCCCCCAGTGTCCCCCAGTGTCCTCTCAGACAACCTTCCCCTCCACTCCAGCTGTGACTGACGGGATGACATAATTCATGCTGACAGCCTCCAAATGCAGAACAGGAATAATTAGAGCCGGGAGGAGCTCTGAGCTCCCAGTAGAACCTGGATCTAGTGGGCGGAGTTTCACACTCAGGTGGTCTCTGGTTAAATAATTAAAAGCTTCTCATCTTCCTCTTATCCAGGTCTCAGGGGCTGTCCTCTCCCACAGCTGCTGCAGTGATCCCAAACTTCCCCACATCAGTCTGACCTGGAAGTCTCCTCCCAGCAGGACCTGCCTGGACCTTCTCAGCTGGCTCCTCTCAACGAGGAGTAGGAGCTCTATTCACAGTTCTGTCTTGGTGTTCAAGCCCCTCCTCCTATCTAAGCTCCTCCCCTTGCATCAGGGCCAAGCATGGTTGTGCTGCAGAGGAAACTCCTATCCTGACCAGCGGAGAGGGTTTGGCCCGCTCCACCATCCCTTCAGCAGATTCACATCCAGGTTTTCCTGACCTCCATCTTCATCCCAGTCTTCTCTCCTAGTGGAACCTCTCCATCTGCTGAAGATGTCTCCGAAACAATCTGTCTTCTCGGTTGTCTCACCTTTTCATTGTCAATCTCACCTCTTCCTCCAGATGAGTTTTTACCTGCAGACAGTGTCTC
>NC_091759.1:26644065-26654065 GCF_043380555.1 Nothobranchius furzeri
AGGACCTAAGCGTCCTCATGAAGTGCAGTCTGCTGTGTCCCTTCTTGTAAACGGCTTCGCTGTTCTTTCTCCAGTCCAGTCTGTTGTCCAGGTGAACTCCAAGGTGTTTGTATTCCTCAACCACCTCCACTTCTTCTCCCATGATGGAAACAGTGTTTGACTCCACCCTGTTTCTTCTGAAGTCTAAAATCATCTCCTTTGTTTTGTTCACGTTCAAGGTCAGATGATTGCTTCCACACCATGCCACAAAGCGCTCCACCAGCTCTCTGTACTCAGCTTCCTGTCCATCTCTGATACACCCGACAACTGCAGAGTCATCTGAGTATTTCTGTAGATGACAGGTCTCTGACTTGTACTGGAAGTCTGAGGTGTACAGGGTGAAAAGGAATGGTGAGAGTACAGTCCCCTGTGGTGCTCCCATGTTACTGATCGCCTGGTTAAAGCGCTTTTCAAACAAAGGTGCGACTCAATGTGCTTTACAGAATTAAAATGACCCAAAATTCCCAGAATCGCATTAACACACACACACACACACACACACACACACACACACACACACACACACACACACACACACACACACACACACACACACACACACACACACACACTCACACACGTAAAAATTATACCATTATATTTTGCTGACTTCAGATGAGCCAAGTAAGGTAGGCAAGGAATCGCCATCATGGGAGCCCTCTGCCCCGGCAGCATCAGGTCTTCCACAGCAGCCAGATCAGGGCACCCAGAGGAGGGAGGGCATAGACCCCCACCACCACCCAAGCACTAACTGTAGAGCACCCAGGCAGCAACAGTGGACCACTGACCCTGGGGCAGAGGGCCCCCCCAGAAGAAACACTGGATTAAAATAAGTAAAAATATAAAAATAAAAGGGCTAATATAAATGATAAAAGTAAGAAAATAAATAATGAATAAAATCATATGGAGAGAAAAATAACTATAAAATTAATAATGAAACAGAGGGTCGGGGGCCACAAAGAGGGGGCCCGCCTATTGAGGACCACTGGGTTAAAAGAACAGAGTGGTCTGCTGTATCAACGGCAGCGCTTAGATCCACCAGAACCAACACCGACACCCTTCTGGCATCATAATTTACTCTAAAATCATTTAAAATCTGCAAAAGGGCCGTGGTTCACCCTAAAGCCAGACTGAAACTTCTCCAGGACATCATGAGTGTTTGTAGCATAAGAATGGTAAGTTAGATATCGGCAGATAATTGTTTAAATCATTAAAATCTAAACGGGGCCTCACCACCGCCCTTTAAAGGCGGCAGGAAAGACCCCTTCTGAAGGAGCAGTTCATCAGGGTTAGAGTCTCATCACTAGAAGATCCATAGAAGTGTTTAAAAAACCAACTTGGGACTGGGTCCAGAACACACGTGGTGGTCCTCACCGAGGAGAAAACTTTATCGAGTCTCGGCTTCCACCAGGACAGAACTAGTGTTTCCTCTGGTGTAGACACATTCAGATTTATCCAAAACCTCATTACCTCGGGAGGATAAATATTCCTTCTGACGGTGTCTACCTTCCTCTGAAGTGGGCTGCAAACTCCTCACAGAGAGCATCTGAGGGGTTTCTGAAGTGAATTGGATGTACGGTTTAAAATGTTGTTTATGGGGGAAAAAGTGTTCTGGAATTGTGTTTATTGTCTGGAATGAGTTTGGAAAGGTGCTTTTCTTAAATTTATTAAATGATTTAAGTAGCTCTGTATTTATTTGATAATTTATAGTCGGTTTTGATGTCTCCTGGTGCCTCCTGATGTCTCCTGATGGCTCCTGGTGACTCCTGATGTCTCCTGATGGCTCCGGTGACCCCCAATGGCTTCTGGTGACTCCTGAAGGCTCCAGTGACTCCTGGTGACTCCTGAAGGCTCCAGTGACTCCTGGTGACTCCTGAAGGCTCCAGTGACTCCTGGTGACTCCTGATGGCTCCTGAAGGCTCTGGTGACTCCTGGTGACTCCGGTGACTTCGATGACTCCTGGTGAGTCCTGATGGCTCCAGTGACTCCTGGTGACTCCTGAAGGCTCCGGTGACTCCTGGTGACTCCTGATGGCTCCGGAAGGCTCCGATGACTCCTGATGGCTCCTGAAGGCTCCGGTGACCCCCTATGGCTCCTGGTGATTCCTGAAGGCTCTGGTGACTCCAGTGGCTCCTGGTGACTCCTGATGGCTCCTGAAGGCTGTGGTGACTCCTGATGGCTCCTGAAGGCTCCAGTGTCTCCTGGTGACTCCGGTGACTCCTGCTGGCTCCTGAAGGCTCCGATGACTCCTGATGGTTCCTGAAGGCTGCGGTGACTCCTGATGGCTCCTGAAGGCTCCTGTGATTCCTGGTGACTCTGGTGACTCCTGATGGCTCCTGAAGGCTTCGGTGACTCCTGGCGACTCCAGTGGCTCCTGGTGACTCCTGAAGGCTCCAGTGATTCCTGATGGGTCCTGATGACTCCTGTGACTCCTGGTTCCTCCTGATGGCTCCTGAAGGCTCCTGATGGCTCCGGTGACTCCTGGTGACTCCTGAAGGCTCCGGTGATTCCTGGTGACTCCTGATAGCTTTGGTGACTCCTGGTGACTCCTGATGGCTACTGATGGCTCCTGGTGACTCCTGGTGGCTCCTGGTAGCTCCTGATGGCTCCTGTAGTCCTGCACCTTGAGCAGTCTGAAAAGATGCTGGACCAGATGAGGATACCTGAGCTGAAACTGGCGGGTGTATTTCAGCCTGCGGTTTAACGAGATGATTAAAAGCCTGGTTAATCTCTGCTAACGATGCAGCCTGCTTTTCACCTCAGTGAGCTTCGTGCTCAGGAAGCTTTCTGTTGGCCCAGATAGACCCAACACATCATCTTTACTGTCAGCTGCTCCGCTGAAGCAGGCACGTGTTAACATTTAGAAATGACATGTCATTAATAAACAACATTTCCTGTTTTAATGTTTGTTTTCCCACCGGATCCCTTCCATTCCAGCTCTGGGCCCTCTGGTTTTTATCGCCTGCTTATTTCATCACGAGGGTTTATTTTGTTGACTTTTTGGGACCAAACTCCTCGGATGAAAAAAGTAAGTAATCTGACAGGAAAAGTTCAATCCATCTAAACTGTCTGGTTTCTGCTGACGGCCATATCAGCTGCGCTGTTGCAGTCATCAAGGAGGAAACTTCAGTCCTTTTTCATGCAGGAGCGATGACATGCTGGTACTCCTCGTGTGCACCATGTGGGAACGGGACTGGTTTTACAGGGCGGCTGCCGCTCCGTGTGAAAACAGGTTCGATGGATAAACTAGAATGGAGTCGGTGACGGTTCTTTGTCCACCCGCTGTAGCGGTCACTCTCTCCTCCTCGTCTGTTGTGTGTTTGTTGCTTTTGTGATGCTCGGAGGCAGCTGATTAAAGGGTTTTCATGCCTGTGATGTCCTCTTTGTCTCCGGGTGACGCTCCATCCATAGAGGTCTTCCTGTCTCCCTGATGTAGCGTCTGGTAGATGATACTGCACCGTTGGGTGTACCAGCAGCTCTCTCACTCCTTTATGCATTGGTGTTACTCCATGCATGCATGGTTGGGGTCTCCCGTTGTCTCCTTCCTTGGCCCATTTGGAGTATCGTCCGTTTCCCAGAACCTCCTCCTTCCGGTCCTGATTTCCGTGAACGCGTTTAGGCAGCTCATGAAGAAGACCTCGGGTATGAAGGAACTCGCCTGTAGAAGAGGAATCGTTTCGTTTTTAGTTTGAATGAAATGAACTTGATGAGTATAAAAGAGCAGCCCAGGTACTCAGGAGGACAAATGGACCAATCACAGAGCAGACATTTGTAGCAGGCGCCCGTCTGTTTCACATCTGAGACACAAACTAACTTCCTTCTGTTGTTGTCTCCATCTTTGTTTTCCTCTCTCCTCTTCCAGCTCTTGGTGAGTTTTAAATCCTGCGTCTGTGTTTCAGGACAGACTATCCTGACTCCTCCAGCCTGCTGCAGGAGTTCCCGTCAGCCCCTCAGCAGGCGTGTTACTGGGCAGGAAGGATGCTCGCCAGCTCTCTGTGCTTGTGAGCGACGCTGCAGGAGGAGGCGTTGCAGGCCTGCGAGCCACAAACAGAGGACCCAGGTGCAGAGCAGATATTGCAAACAGCGCTCGTTGAGCCACTTGAAATTAAACACAGTTTAGGAGACGTCCTTCTGCCACGACCGTTCCATCAGCAGCACTTCCAGAGGAACGCCGTCCCTCCCAGCTCCTCTAAAGGCCTCGTCGTCTCATGTCTGAGAAACCGGAGGCATGAAACAGGTGTGTGTGCGTGTGTGCGTGTGTGCGCGTGTACGTGCGCGCGTGTGCGCGCGTGTACGTGTGCGCGCGTGTGCGTGTGTGTTTGTGTGTGTGTGTTTGTGTGTGTGTGTGTGTGTGCGCGTGTGTGTGTGCGCGTGTGTGTGTGCGTGTGTGTGTGCGTGTGTGTGTGCGTGTGTGTGTGCGTGTGTGTGTGTGTGTGTGTGTGTGTGTGTGTGCGCGCGCGTGCGCGTGTACTTGTGTACGTGTGCGCGTGTGTGCGTGCGTGCGTGCGTGTGTGTGTGTGTGTGTGTGTGTGTGCGCGCGCGTGCGCGTGTACGTGTGTACGTGTGCGCGTGTGTGCGTGCGTGCGTGCGTGTGTGTGTGTGTGTGTGTGTGCACATAGACACGTACGTTTCATCCCATAAAGCCGGCTGGTGAATTCCAGTTGGTGTCTCTGGAACTCCATCCTCGCTCCGTAGCCTATTTCCATAGAAATTAAAGCATACAGTGCACAAAGCTTAGAGCATGCACACACACACACACACACACACACACACACACACACACACGGAATGGAAATGCAGGAGCATGTGGAAGTGTACGGAGCAGAACTCAGGGTAAGATGGAGGATCAGTGTGCTGTAAAAGCGATGGGCTCCATCAGCAGAGCTGGAGCAGGGCGGTGGAGGAAGTGGGATCAGGTGGGAAGAGGGTTGTGAGTATTCCTGAAAGGTTCTGTGGTCAGAGGAAAGAACGGAGGGAAAGTTGTGGTTTTGTGTTCCTTCAGGACAAAATCACACCGTTGCTCACTGCCTGGACTCTGTTCAGCTGAAGACTCCTTTATTCAGGCTGGAGTTTTATCCTGTGTGTTTTCTTTGGTTGGTTTTGTGAAGCTATTCAGGTCAGTTTATTTCTAAATCACCAAATCACGACGAGAGTCGTCTCAGGGACCTTCACATAGTAAACATTCCCATCCAGGTCAGGTCATTAAGCCAGTCAGTAAAAGCTTTCCTATATAAGGAACCCAGCAGGTCGCATCGAGTCACTGACTAGTGTCAGTGACTATACAGCAATCCTCATACTAAGCAAGCATTTAGCGACAGTGGAGAGGAAAACTCCCTTTTAACAGGAAGAAACCTCCAGAGAATCCTGGCTCAGTATAAGCAGCAATCACACACACACACACACACACACACACACACACACACACACACACACACACACACACACACACACACACACACACACACACACACACACACACACACACACACACACACACACACACACACACACACACACACACACACACACACACACACACACACACACACACACACACACACACACACTTTGTGGTCTGACCTGTGAGCAGCGCTACGTGAATAAAGGTCACTTCTTCGTGACTTGGCTTCTTCGGAGTCTCAGCAGGTCCTCTCAGCTTCAGCAGGTTCTGCTCGGTGAGGATCCTGCAGGATCAGCACCAGAACCTCCGGGTGTGACTCTGAACCAGCTCAACATCATTTATAGTGATGGGGTCTGACCCGGTTCTGTGTGCTACAACGCCTTTTACCCCAGCGCAGTTTTCCAAGCGAGACATTAGAATTCCATGGTCAACCATGAAGAATTCAAGATCAGGGTCACGCCGTCGGCAGCTCCACGCTACGACGATGTCGTTAAAACCATTGAACGTCTCAGTGATGTGCCGTGCTCTAAAACATCGTTCTCACACGCACACACACCTGAGCTGGCAGCCTGGAGATTCCTGAAAGCATCTGAATGGAGCCCAGGTTTTAAGGAATAGCTTCCCAACAACAGAAACATCTGAAGATGAAGCTCACTGTTGCTGTCCGTCTCCTTGCTGGAGGACTACAGGAGGTCCATGCGAGGCCACCAGACCTGCTGGAGCAGCCAGGTGTTCGTGTGATCGTTGCATCAGAAACCGGTGATGAGATGAACCTCTTGGTCGCTTCTGCTGCTCCTGCCTGCTCTTCTGACTTCCATCCTTCCGTTCATGTTTGTGTTTCATCTGCAGCTCTGAGAGGAGATCTGTCGCAGCACGGTGACACAAACCACTGATGAAGATAAATGACTCCAAACCTCCAGCTCCTCCAGACAACATCAGGTAAACATCTGACAGCTGATTCATCTGTCAGTCACGTCGCCACTCTTCCTGGAGTCAGAATCAGGAAAATGATGACCAGGGAATTCTTTGTTTCTCAGCTGAGCTTCACAAAGATCTAAAGTCCTGATCCTGGTCCCAGGGGGTCTCCATCCTGCAGGTCCTAGATCCGATTCTGCTCACCTGGACTAAACGGATTGGAAGGATTCAGCCTGGCAACCGTCCTCTCAGTGAAGTCTGGCCCGTAGAGTTCAGTCGTGGGGCAGGTCTACGGTTGCCACGTCAACAGGCCTCAGACTTAAAGAGCAAGTTCACCGAGACGCCGGTTTGTAGTGATCATTTTTGTGCACGTGAAGAGCCCCACGTGCACATTGTGACCTGCTGCATAAACCATAGAAATAACATCAGAATGTTTTATGGCAGAGTCTGATTCCTGCAGCGTTTATGTGGTGCGGGTGTGTCCAGGTGGGTCTGGGTGGGTCCAGGTGGGTCTGGGTGAGTCTTTGTGCTTCTGGGTGAGTCTGAGTGGGTCCGGGTGAGTCCAGGTGGGTCCAGGTGTGTCTGGGTGGGTCCGGGTGAGTCCAGGTGGGTCCAGGTGTGTCTGGGTGAGTCTGGGTGTGTCTGGGTGAGTCTGGGTGAGTCCAGGTGGGTCCAGGTGAGTCCAGGTGGGTCCAGGTCTGTCTGGGTGAGTCTGGGTGTGTCTGGGTGAGTCTGGGTGAGTCCAGGTGGGTCCAGGTGTGTCTGGGTGAGTCTGGGTGAGTCTGGGTGTGTCTGGGTGAGTCTGGGTGAGTCCAGGTGGGTCCGGGTGGGTCCGGGTGAGTCCAGGTGGGTCCAGGTGGGTCTGGGTGAGTCTTTGTGCTTCTGGGTGAGTCTGAGTGGGTCCGGGTGAGTCCAGGTGGGTCCAGGTGTGTCTGGGTGAGTCTGGGTGAGTCTGAGTGGGTCCGGGTGAGTCCAGGTGAGTCCAGGTGGGTCCAGGTGAGTCCAGGTGGGTCCAGGTGTGTCTGGGTGAGTCTGGGTGTGTCTGGGTGAGTCTGGGTGAGTCCAGGTGGGTCCGGGTGGGTCCGGGTGAGTCCAGGTGGGTCCAGGTGGGTCCAGGTGGGTCTGGGTGAGTCTTTGTGCTTCTGGGTGAGTCTGAGTGGGTCCGGGTGAGTCCAGGTGGGTCCAGGTGTGTCTGGGTGAGTCTGGGTGAGTCTGAGTGGGTCCAGGTGAGTCCAGGTGGGTCCAGGTGAGTCCAGGTGGGTCCAGGTCTGTCTGGGTGAGTCTGGGTGTGTCTGGGTGAGTCTGGGTGAGTCCAGGTGGGTCCAGGTGTGTCTGGGTGAGTCTGGGTGTGTCTGGGTGAGTCTGGGTGAGTCCAGGTGGGTCCAGGTGAGTCCAGGTGGGTCCAGGTGTGTCTGGGTGAGTCTGGGTGGGTCTGGGTGAGTCTGGGTGAGTCCAGGTGGGTCCAGGTGAGTCCAGGTGGGTCCAGGTGAGTCTGGGTGAGTCTGGGTGAGTCTGGGTGAGTCTGGGAGAAGCCAGGTGAGTCCAGGTGAGTCCGGGTAAGTCCAGGTGGGTCCAGGTGTGTCCGGGTGGGTCTGGGTGAGTCTGGGTGAGTTTGGGTGGGTCTGGGTGAGTCTGGGTGAGTCTGGGTGGGTCTGGGTGGGTCTGGGTGAGTCTGGGTGAGTCTGGGAGAAGCCAGGTGAGTCCAGGTGAGTCCGGGTAAGTCCAGGTGGGTCCAGGTGTGTCCGGGTGGGTCTGGGTGAGTCCAGGTGGGTCTGGGTGAGTCCAGGTGGGTCTGGGTGAGGGCTGCCAGGAGGCCGAGGCTGTCCCTGATTGAGTTAAATTCAAATGAGATGAGACTTAAAAAGGAAAAGCAGAAATAAAAAGTGGAGAAGTGCTGAAGGGTGTTTGGAGGGTAGAGGAGGTAAAGAGGAGGAGAGGGAGGAAAAGGAAGAGGGAGGAGGTGAGGTGAGGTAAGGGGAGAATAAGATGTGATATTGTTAATGCTACAGTAAATTAATATTCGTGTGAGGTCATCCATCACGAGGAGAACAGGAGAGGCGTGAGGAGCATGACAATGGAGACTGTGATCAGGGAGGAGGAGGAGGAGGAGGAGGAGCAAACAAGAGAACAGGTGGGCTGCAAAGAACACGATAATGGAGGCTGTCAACAGGAACTGGGGGAAAGGAGGACATGAGGAGGAAGAGCAGGAGGAAATAAAACAGTAAAAAGTGAAACCAGAGCAAAGGGAAGGAGAGAAGGAGTTCAAGAGGAGGTGAAGAGTAGAAAGCAGAGAGGGAGGGCTGGGGCGAGCGAGTAGAGAAATGATAAATAAACGAGGGAGTCCCTGGAGAAAGGGAGGGAGGGAGTGGCGGACACCTCCTGAGAAGAAACTCCAGGAAGTTAAACCGGGCCGAACCAGAACCAGATTACAGGCTCCAGGGGCTGGGAGTCTGATCTCCTCTTCTCTTGGAGGAGACGCAGACCTGGACCTGTTCAGCAGGTTCGGTCGTCCCAGGTTCTGGAGCGCAGCTTCAGTTCAGGTCTGTGTGTCGGATCAGAACCAGAATCCCAATGTTCTCCTGCCTCCTCGTCTCCGTCTGAAGCTCCAAGCAGTTCTGCTGCAGTCTCTCCCTCCACGTTTGAGCTGCAGGTGATTGGTCAACTCACGGACGAGTGCTCTGCTCCTCGTCTGCAGGAGGAGGCGAGCTAAAGCAGCAACTGAAGCCAGACATGGACATGTGACCCGCAGTGCTGACTCACAGGAAGCAGCTCTGCAAACGAGTCATTTTCTCAGCTTTTCTAAGTTGTTTACTTGTAAACAGTGATGTTTATAAATTACATTGTTGGTTCTTGTTTAAACACAGAAAGGTTTATCTTTACCTTGCTGACGTTTCGTTTGTGACTACAAACTTCCTGAGAGCTGACGCTGATGGTGGCGTCACTTCCTTCTCCGTTTACCCGCGGGCAGCAGAGGACGTTGTCGCCCTCTGCTGCCCGCCCTCCCCTCTCCGACGATGCGGTCCCATGCACGGTCCAACGAGGAAACTCCATCGTCCCTGTTCATGGTCCCACATCCACGTCTCCTTATCTCGATAGCTTCTTTTATCCATCTTTTGTATTTCTGTTGTTCGGTGTTCATGATCCGCGTGCTGTCCTAACCCTGGTCGGCCTGAAGCAGACCCCCTCCAGAAGAGGGCTGAAAAACTGTCTTGTTGCACCCTGAAAAAAGGCCGGCCACCAAGATATGTAAGCAAGCTATGCTATCCGGGCCGGGCCGGCCCGGTACAGGTGGGAATGGCCTTTTGTCACACTTGCACCTTCAGAGTGGTGCGCTGCTGGTTAGCTGACGTACCTGCTGCTGCAGGTTTTAGGTCATGAACACATCTGATATGTGTGATGTAGTGATGAATCCCTGGTGTAGACGCTGGTGAGGCTGGGGAGGCGTTTCTCACACAGGAGATCAGTTTAGCTTTGGTTCTACTAACCGGACTCTAGAGGTGCTAAACACACGCCCAGACTGTGCTGAGTCGAGCCGTAAGGACCGGTTCTGTTAAAGAGCCGGAGTTCCCATCACTAGAAGAACCCGTCCACCTGGGTTCCTTCGTCACCATCATTCAGCTGTTAGCGATGCGGTCTAACCCAGTT
>NC_091759.1:26659065-26684065 GCF_043380555.1 Nothobranchius furzeri
TCTGACCTCAGACCAGCTGAGAACGATCAGAGTGAGATGGATCGTAGCAGGAAGTCTCAGCACTAAATAAACAGATGATCTTTTAGCTAAACGGAGGAATGGCAGCGAGCTGCACAATGACATCATCATCTCACCTCACATCACTTCCTGCAGCCACCTGAGGACATTTAACACTGATGAGAGGCCATCTGCTGCAGAGCCCAGCTCTGCCTCAGTGTGCACAAACATCTCTCTGATAATGACCTCCGACCTCTTGCACTAACGGGAGGTGGTGAAGAGGAGGAGGAGGCTTCCACCCACACAGCACCAGCTGCTGCTCCTGATTCTCCTCCATTAAATCAGTCATCACTCGCTTCTGTTTCCGCTGATAAACATGAAGCTCAAACAAAAACTGGCTTCACTCCCAAAGTCTTCAGTCTGAACTTCCTCCATGGAGCAGAAACATCGAAGACCTGAGGACCAGGACCAGGACCAGGACCAGGACAGGGACCGGGACCAGGACCGGGACCAGGACCAGACAGTCACACGGCATTGGTCCCCGCTCCAGCTCCGATGCCCCTGATGGACAGGACTGAGATATTTCCAGAAAAAAAAAAGCTGATCCCACCTGAGCAGGTGATTCAGAGCATGACGAGGAGAGCAACATCTGGGATCAAACTGAGAGTGGAGACATCTCCATCAGGTTGTCCTCTCAGTCTCCGCGTCTGTTCTAGAACCAAGGTTCATTCGGCTGTAGAAGAACTTTGACCAGAGTCTGAATACGGTACATCTGCTTCTCCAGTCTGGGTCCTCTGAACCTGCACCAGGTCCACCTGAGAAGCACAAACACAGATGTCCTCTAAAGTTCTGTAGAGGACACAGAAACTAGAGCAGGAAGGGTTCCTCTGAGTGACGAAGGAGCTGGAAACAGAGTCAGAAGGGCAGCTGCTTTTATGTAGACTGACAAACAGGCTCCGCCCACATCTGCTCTGTCTCCTCCATCCCCAGTGAGTCGTGGAGGATGGCTGCTTATACTGAGCCAGGATTCTCTGGAGGTTTCTTCCTGTTAAAAGGGAGTTTTCCTCTCCACCATCGCTGCATGCTTGCTTGGTATGAGGATTGCTGTAAAGTCACTGACACTAGTCAGTGACTTGATGCAACCTGCTGGGTTCCTTATATAGGAAACATTATTTCTGATTGGCTTAATGAACTGACCTGACTGGAATGTTTATTATGTGAAGTGCCTTGAGACGACTCCTGTCGTGATTTGGCGCTTTATAAATAAACTTGAATTGAATCTGTGGAGGACCGGTTCTGGCCTCAACAGATGTTCACTAACGCTAACCCCACAACAGCCCTTCTTTTACCTTTGACCCGAGTCTGTCCACTTAGGCCCAGCCATAAGCACCCGGGTCATCGTCACCTGCTCCGTGCAATCACCTCGTCCTGCTCACCTGTTTCACCAGCCACATGTTCACCAGCCACGTGTTCACCAGCCACGTGTTCACCAACCATATATTCACCAACCATACTGTTCACCAGCCACGTGTTCACCAGACACATGTTCACCAGCCATATATTCACCAGCCACGTGTTCACCAGCCATATATTCACCAACCATACTGTTCACCAGCCACGTGTTCACCAGACACATGTTCACCAGCCATATATTCACCAGCCACGTGTTCACCAACCATATATTCACCAACCATACTGTTCACCAGCCACGTGTTCACCAGACACATGTTCACCAGCCATATATTCACCAGCCACGTGTTCACCAGACACATGTTCACCAGCCATATATTCACCAGCCACTTGTTCACCAACCATATATTCACCAACCATACTGTTCACCAGCCACGTGTTCACCAGACACATGTTCACCAGCCATATATTCACCAGCCACGTGTTCACCAGCCACGTGTTCACCAACCATATATTCACCAACCATACTGTTCACCAGCCACGTGTTCACCAGACACATGTTCACCAGCCATATATTCACCAGCCACGTGTTCACCAGCGATATGTTCACCAACCATACTGTTCACCAGCCACGTGTTCACCAGACACATGTTCACCAGCCATATATTCACCAGCCACGTGTTCACAAGCCATGTATTCACTAGCTACGTGTTCACCAGCCATATATTCACCAGCCTTATATTCACCAGCCATATATACACCAGCCACATCTTCACCAGCCATATATTCACCAGCCATATATTCACCAGCCTTATATTCACCAGCCATATATTCACCAGCCACATCTTCACAAGCCACGTGTTCACCAACCATATATTCACCAGCCACATGTTCACCAGCTACGTGTTCACCAGCCATATATTCACCAGCCATGTGTTCACCAGCCATATATTCACCAGACACATGTTCACCAACCACGTGTTCACCAGACACATGTTCACCAATCATATATTTACCAGCCACGTGTTCACCAGCCATATATACAACAGCCACATCTTCACCAGCCATATATTCACCAGCCACATGTTCACCAACCACGTGTTCACCAGACACATGTTCACCAATCATATATTTACCAGCCACATCTTCACCAGCCATATACTGTATTCACCAGCCACATCTTCACCAGCCACATCTTCACCAGCCATATATTCACCAGCCACATCTTCACCAGCCACATCTTCACCAGCCACATCTTCACCAGCCACATCTTCACCAGCCATATATTCACCAGCCACGTGTTCTCCAGCCACATGTTCACCAACCATATATTCACCAGCCACGTGTTCTCCAGCCACATCTTCACCAGCCATATATTCACCAGCCATATATTCACCAGCCACATCTTCACAAGCCATATGTTCACCAGCCACATCTTCACCAGCCATATATTCACCAGCCACATCTTCACCGGCCATATACTGTATTCACCAGCCACATCTTCACCAGCCATATATTCACCAGCCAAATGTTCACCAGCCACATGTTCACCAGCCACATGTTCACCAGCCATATATTCACCAGCCATATATTCACCAGCCATATATTCACCAGCCACATGTTCACCAGCCACATGTTCACCAGCCAAATATTCACCAGCCAAATATTCACCAGCCATATATTCACCGGCCATATACTGTATTCACCAGCCACATCTTCACCAGCCATATATTCACCAGCCACATGTTCACCAGCCAAATACTGTATTCACCAGCCACATCGTCACCAGCCACATCTTCACAAGCCACGTGTTCACCAGCCCCATATTCACCAGCCATATATTCACCAGCCACGTGTTCTCCAGCCACATGTTCACCAACCATATATTCACCAGCCACATGTTCACCAACCACGTGTTCACCAGCCACATATTCACCAGCCACGTGTTCACCAGCAACATCTTCACCAGCCATATATTCACCAGCCACGTGTTCTCCAGCCACATGTTCACCAACCACGTGTACACCAAACACATGTTCCCCAATAATGTATTCACCAGCCACATATTCACCAGCCATATGTTCACCAGCCATATATTCACCAGCCACATCTTAACCAGCCATATATTCACCAGCCACACGTTCTCCAGCCACGTTTTCACCAACCATATATTCACCAGCCACATGTTCACCAAACACGTGTTCACCAGACACATGTTCCCCAATCATGTATTCACCAGCCACGTGTTCACCAGCCACATCTTCACCAGCCATATATTCACCAGCCACACGTTCTCCAGCCACGTTTTCACCAACCATATATTCACCAGCCACATGTTCACCAAACACGTGTTCACCAGACACATGTTCCCCAATCATGTATTCACCAGCCACGTGTTCACCAGCCACATCTTCACCAGCCATATATTCACCAGCCACACGTTCTCCAGCCACATTTTCACCAACCATATATTCACCAGCCACATGTTCACCAAACACGTGTTCACCAGCCATATATTCACCAGCCAGGTGTTCACCAGCCATATATTCACCAGCCAAGTGTTCACCAGCCCTATATTCACCAGGCTTATATTCACCAGCTACGTGTTCACCAGCTATATATTCACCAACCATATTTTCACCAGCCATATATTCACCAGCCACGTGTTCACAAGCCATGTGTTCACTAGCTACGTGTTCACCAGCCATATATTCACCATCCATATATTCACCAGCCACATCTTCACCAGCCATATATTCACCAGCCACATCTTCACAAGCCACGTGTTCACCAACCATATATTCACCAGCCACATGTTCACCAGCTACGTGTTCACCAGCCATATATTCACCAGCCATGTGTTCACCAACCATATATTCACCAGCCACATGTTCACCAGCTACGTGTTCACCAATCATGTATTCACCAATCATGTATTCACCAGCCACATATTCACCAGCCACATCTTCACCAATCATGTATTCACCAGCCACATATTCACCAGCCATGTGTTCACAGCCACGTGTTCAGCAGCCTCGTGTTCACCAGCCATACATTCACCAGCCACAAGTTCACCAGCCAAATATTCACCAGCCACATCTTCACCAGCCATATATTCACCAGCCATGTGTTCAACAGCCAAGTGTTCACCAGCCACATCTTCACCGGCCATATACTGTATTCACCAGCCACATCTTCACCAGCCATATATTCACCAGCCACATGTTCACCAGCCAAATATTCACCAGCCATATATTCACCAGCCACATCTTCACCGGCCATATACTGTATTCACCAGCCACATCTTCACCAGCCATATATTCACCAGCCACATCTTCACAAGCCACGTGTTCACCAGCCCCGCATTCACCAGCCATATATTCACCAGCCACGTGTTCTCCAGCCACATGTTCACCAACCATATTTTCACCAGCCACATATTCACCAGCCACGTGTTCACCAGCAACATCTTCACCAGCCATATATTCACCAGCCATATATTCACAAGCCACGTGTTCTCCAGCCACATGTTCACCAACCACGTGTACACCAAACACATGTTCCCCAATCATGTATTCACCAGCCACATATTCACCAGCCACATCTTCACCAGCCACACGTTCTCCAGCCACGTTTTCACCAACCATATATTCACCAGCCACATGTTCACCAGCCATATGTTCACCAGCCATATATTCACCAGCCACATCTTCACCAGCCATATATTCACCAGCCACACGTTCTCCAGCCACGTTTTCACCAACCATATATTCACCAGCCACATGTTCACCAAACACGTGTTCACCAGACACATGTTCCCCAATCATGTATTCACCAGCCACGTGTTCACCAGCCACATCTTCACCAACCATATATTCACCAGCCACATCTTCACAAGCCATATAGTCGTCAGCCATATATTCACCAGCCACGTGTTCACCAGCCATATATTCACCAGCCACATCTTCACCAGCCATATAGTCACCAGCCACGTGTTCACCAGCCACGTGTTCACCAGCCATATATTCACCAGCCCCGTGTTCACCAACCATATGTTCACCAGCCACGTGTTCACCAGCCATTTATTCACCAGCCAGGTGTTCACCAGCCATATATTCACCAGCCAAGTGTTCACCAGCCCTATATTCACCAGGCTTATATTCACCAGCTACGTGTTCACCAGCTATATATTCACCAACCATATTTTCACCATCCATATTTTCACCAGCCATGTGTTCACAAGCCATGTATTCACTAGCTACGTGTTCACCAGCCATATATACACCATCCATATATTCACCAGCCACATCTTCACCAGCCATATATTCACCAGCCACATCTTCACAAGCCACGTGTTCACCAACCATATATTCACCAGCCACATGTTCACCAGCTACGTGTTCACCAGCCATATATTCACCAGCCACGTGTTCACCAACCATATATTCACCAGCCACATGTTCACCAGCTACGTGTTCACCAATCATGTATTCACCAATAATGTATTCACCAGCCACATATTCACCAGCCACGTGTTCACCAGCCACATCTTCACCAATCATGTATTCACCAGCCACAAATTCACCAGCCATGTGTTCACAGCCACGTGTTCAGCAGCCACATCTTCACCAGCCACATCTTCACCAGCCATATATTCACAGCCACGTGTTCACCAGCCACGTGTTCACCAGCCATATATTCACCAGCCACATCTTCACCAGCCACGTGTTCACCAGCCATATATTCACCAGCCACATCTTCACCAGCCATATATTCACAGCCACGTGTTCACCAGCCACGTGTTCACCAGCCATATATTCACCAGCCACATCTTCACCAGCCACGTGTTCACCAGCCATATATTCACCAGCCACATCTTCACCAGCCTTATATTCACCAGGCATATATTCACCAGCCACATCTTCACCAGCCACGTGTTCACCAGCCATATATTCACCAGCCAAATATTTACCAGCCACATCTTCACCAGCCTTATATTCACCAGCCATGTATTCACCAGGCATATATTCACCAGCCACATCTTCACCAGCCACGTGTTCACCAGCCATATATTCACCAGCCACATCTTCACCAGCCTTATATTCACCAGCCACATCTTTACCAGCCTTATATTTACCAGCCACATCTTCACCAGCCTTATATTTACCAGCCATATATTCACCAGCCACATCTTCACCAGCCTTATATTCACCAGCCATGTATTCACCAGCCACATATTCACCAGCCCCGTGTTCACCAACCAGATGTTCACCAGCCACGTGTTCACCAACCATATGTTCACCAGCCTCGTGTTCACCAGCCATATATTCACCAGCCATGTGTTGACCAGCCATATATTCACCAGCCATATATTCACCAGGTTTATATTCACCAGCCACGTGTTCACCAGCCATATATTCACCAGCCATGTGTTCACCACCCACATATTCACCAGCCATATATTCACAGCCACGTGTTCACCAGCCATATATTCACCAGCCACATCTTCACCAGCCACATGTTCACCAGCCACGTGTTCACCAGCCATATATTCACCAGCCATATATTCACCAGCCACATCTTCACCAGCCATATATTTACCAGCCACATCTTCACCAGCCTTATATTCACCAGCCATATATTCACCAGCCACATCTTCACCAGCCTTATATTCACCAGCCATATATTCACCAGCCACATCTTCACCAGCCACATCTTCACCAGCCACATCTTCACCAGCCTTATATTCACCAGCCACATCTTCACCAGCCTTATATTCACCAGCCACATCTTCACCAGCCACATGTTCACCAGCCATATATTCACCAGCCATATATTCACCAGCCATATATTCACCAGCCAAAGGTTCACCAGCCAAATGTTCACCAGCCAAATGTTCACCAGCCTTATATTCACCAGCCACATCTTCACCAGCCATATATTCACCAGTCTTATATTCAACAGTCTTATATTCACCAGGCTTACATTCACCAGCCCTGTGTTCACCAGCCATATATTCACCAGCCCCGTGTTCACCAACCATATGTTCACCAGCCACGTGTTCACCAACCATATGTTCACCAGCCACGTGTTCACCAGCCATATATTCACCAGCCATGTGTTCACCAGCCATTTATTCACCAGCCAAGTGTTCACCAGCCCTATATTCACCAGGCTTATATTCACCAGCTACGTGTTCACCAGCTATATATTCACCAACCATATTTTCACCATCCATATTTTCACCAGCCATGTGTTCACAAGCCATGTATTCACTAGCTACGTGTTCACCAGCCATATATACACCATCCATATATTCACCAGCCACATCTTCACCAGCCATATATTCACCAGCCACATCTTCACAAGCCACGTGTTCACCAACCATATATTCACCATCCACATGTTCACCAGCTACGTGTTCACCAGCCATATATTCACCAGCCACGTGTTCACCAACCATATATTCACCAGCCACATGTTCACCAGCTACGTGTTCACCAATCATGTATTCACCAATAATGTATTCACCAGCCACAAATTCACCAGCCATGTGTTCACAGCCACGTGTTCAGCAGCCACATCTTCACCAGCCATATATTCACAGCCACGTGTTCACCAGCCACGTGTTCACCAGCCATATATTCACCAGCCACATCTTCACCAGCCACGTGTTCACCAGCCATATATTCACCAGCCACATCTTCACCAGCCATATATTCACAGCCACGTGTTCACCAGCCATATATTCACCAGCCACATCTTCACCAGCCACGTGTTCACCAGCCATATATTCACCAGCCACATCTTCACCAGCCTTATATTCACCAGGCATATATTCACCAGCCACATCTTCACCAGCCACGTGTTCACCAGCCATATATTTACCAGCCAAATATTTACCAGCCACATCTTCACCAGCCTTATATTCTCCAGCCATGTATTCACCAGCCTTATATTCACCAGCCACATCTTCACCAGCCTTATATTCACCAGCCACATCTTCAGCAGCCTTATATTTACCAGCCACATCTTCACCAGCCTTATATTTACCAGCCATATATTCACCAGCCACATCTTCACCAGCCTTATATTCACCAGCCATGTATTCACCAGCCATATATTCACCAGCCCCGTGTTCACCAACCAGATGTTCACCAGCCACGTGTTCACCAACCATATGTTCACCAGCCACGTGTTCACCAGCCATATATTCACCAGCCATGTGTTGACCAGCCATATATTCACCAGCCATATATTCACCAGGTTTATATTCACCAGCCACGTGTTCACCAGCCATATATTCACCAGCCATGTGTTCACCAGCCACATATTCACCAGCCATATATTCACAGCCACGTGTTCACCAGCCATATATTCACCAGCCACATCTTCACCAGCCACATGTTCACCAGCCACGTGTTCACCAGCCATATATTCACCAGCCATATATTCACCAGCCACATCTTCACCAGCCATATATTTACCAGCCACATCTTCACCAGCCTTATATTCACCAGCCATATATTCACCAGCCACATCTTCACCAGCCTTATATTCACCAGCCATATATTCACCAGCCACATCTTCACCAGCCACATCTTCACCAGCCTTATATTCACCAGCCACATCTTCACCAGCCTTATATTCACCAGCCACATCTTCACCAGCCACATGTTCACCAGCCATATATTCACCAGCCATATATTCACCAGCCACGTGTTCACCAGCCAAAGGTTCACCAGCCAAATGTTCACCAGCCTTATATTCACCAGCCACATCTTCACCAGCCATATATTCACCAGTCTTATATTCACCAGGCTTACATTCACCAGCCCTGTGTTCACCAGCCATATATTCACCAGCCCCGTGTTCACCAACCATATGTTCACCAGCCACGTGTTCACCAACCATATGTTCACCAGCCACGTGTTCACCAGCCATATATTCACCAGCCACGTGTTCACCAGCCATATATTCACCAGCCATGTGTTCACCAGCCATTTATTCACCAGCCAAGTGTTCACCAGCCATATATTCACCAGGTTTATATTCACCAGCCACGTGTTCACCAGCCATATATTCACCAACCACGTGTTCACCAGCCACATGTTCACCAATCATGTATTCACCAGCCACATATTTACCAGCTATATATTCACCAACCATATTTTCACCAGCCATATATTCACAGCCACGTGTTCACCAGCCACATCTTCACCAGCCACATCTTCACCAGCCTTATATTCACCAGCCATATATTCACCAGCCACATCTTCACCAGCCACATCTTCACCAGCCTTATATTCACCAGCCACATCTTCACCAGCCTTATATTCACCAGCCACATCTTCACCAGCCTTATATTCACCAGCCATATATTCAACAGCCACATCTTCACCAGCCACATCTTCACCCGCCACGTGTTCACCAGCCATATATTCACCAGCCACGTGTTCACCAGCTACGTGTTCACCAATCATGTATTCACCAATCATGTATTCACCAGCCATATATTCACCAGCCACGTGTTCACCAGCCACATCTTCACCAGCCAAATATTCACCAGCCACATCTTCACCAGCCAAATATTCACCAGCCACATCTTCACCAGCCTTATATTCACCAGCCACATCTTCACCAGCCAAATATTCACCAGCCACATCTTCACCAGCCAAATATTCACCAGCCACATCTTCAACAGCCATATATTCACCAGCCACATCTTCACCAGCCACATCTTCACAAGCCACGTGTTGGCCAGCCATTTATTCACCAGCCACGTGTTCACCAGCCACATCTTCACCAGCCAAATATTCACCAGCCAAATATTCACCAGCCACGTGTTCACCAGCCATATATTCACCAGCCACATCTTCACCAGCCATATATTCACCAGCCACATATTCACCAGCCACATCTTCACCAGCCACATCTTCACAAGCCACCTGTTGACCAGCCTCATATTCACCAGCTACGTGTTCACCAGCCATATATTCACCAGCCATATTTTCACCAGCCATGTGTTCACCAGCCATATTTTCACCAGCCACGTGTTCACCAGCCATATATTCACCAGCCACGTGTTCACCAACCACGTGTTCACCAGCCACATGTTCACCAATCACGTGTTCACCAGCCACATGTTCACCAATCACGTATTCATCAGCCATATATTCACCAGCCATATGTTCACCAGCCACAAGTAATACGAAGTGTGTTTATGGTCCCTGAAGAAGCAAACAACCCTAGAATCTTCTGGTTAAACATTCAAAGATCAATCAGGTTCATATTCCATATTTATATGGAATCATCACATCTTATTGATCATAATTAATCTGTAGTATCATCATCATCATCATCATCATCACGCTACACCTGTCTCCTCAGCCCTGGCTCACTTCAACAGAAACAGTCAGGCTTTAACAAAATCACATTAGCTATTTATTCACTTCCTGTTATAAAATCTTATGAAAAGATCAAACTTCCCGAAGAGCCTTTTTATTCCTGTTGGTTCCATGTGAGGAACGTTCTAACAGGACAGCTGACCTGAGATCAGGCTGCTGGAGGACAGAACAGCTCAACCATGATGTAAACGGACCGTGTGTGTGTGTGTGTGTGTGTGTGTGTGTGTGTGTGTGTGTGTGTGTGTGTGTGTGTTTGTTTGTGTGTGTGAGTTCTAGTGTGTGTGTGTGTGTGTGTGAGTTCTAGTGTGTGTGTGTGTGTGTGTGTGTTTGTTTGTGTGTGTGAGTTCTAGTGTGTGTGTGTGTGTGTGTGTGTGTGTGTGTGTTTGTTTGTGTGTGTGAGTTCTAGTGTGTGTGTGTGTGTGTGTGTGTTTGTTTGTGTGTGTGAGTTCTAGTGTGTGTGTGTGTTTGTTTGTGTGTGTGAGTTCTAGTGTGTGTGTGTGTGTGTGTGTGTGTGTGTGTGTGTGTGTGTGTGTGTGTGTGTGTGTGTGTGTGTGTGTGTGTTTGTTTGTGTGTGTGAGTTCTAGTGTGTGTGTGTGTGTGTGTGTTTGTTTGTGTGTGTGAGTTCTAGTGTGTGTGTGTGTGTGTGTGTGTGTGTGTGTGTGTGTGTGTGTGTGTGTGTGTGTGTGTGTGTGTGTGTGTGTGAGTTCTAGTGTGTGTATGTGTGTGTGTGTGTGAGAGTTCTAGTGTGTGTGTGTGTGTGTGTGTGTGTGTGTGTGTGTGTGTGTGTGTGTGTGTGTGTGTGTGTGTGTGTGTGTGTGTGTGTGTGTGTGTGTGTGTGTGTGTGTGTGTGTGTGTGTGTGTGTGTGTGTGAGAGTTCTAGTGTGTGTATGTGTGTGTGTGTGTGTGTGTGTGTGTGTGTTTGTGTGTGTGTGTGTGTGTGTGTGTGTGAGTTCTAGTGTGTGTATGTGTGTGTGTGTGTGTGAGAGTTCTAGTGTGTGTGTGTGTGTGTGTGTGTGTGTGTGTGTGTGTGTGTGTGTGTGTGTGTGTGTGTGTGTGTGTGTGTGTGTGTGTGTGTGAGAGTTCTAGTGTGTGTATGTGTGTGTGAGAGTTCTAGTGTGTGTTTGTGTGTGCGTGTGTGTGTGTGTGAGTTCTAGTGTGTGTGTGTGTGTGTGTGTGTGTGTGTGTGTGTGTGTGTGTGTGTGTGTGTGTGTGTGTGTGTGTGTGTTCATTTCCTCTAGTTTAGCGATCAGAGATGGGAGCGTGGGTCGGAGGCGTTTGGGTTGTAAAGTCAAACCTGAGAACCCTCTGGTGCTGCTTGGAAAGCAGAACCGGACCGGGACGGCCTTGATTAGGGTTCTGACCCGACCTCTGACAGGACCGGGAGGTTCGGAGCAGAAAGTTCATAATGGGAATCTGGCGGTGAATTGCAGCAGCCGGATCCAGAACTCCCGACTGCGCTGTGGGGAGAACATCGGATTTGAAGCCAGTGGTTCTGGTTCTGTTTAGGTTCAAACTCACGGTTCTGATCCAAATTGTAATGGACCCAGCAGGAGTACATTCAGATGGTCCTAGGAAGGTTCTGGGCTTCTCTGATGGGTTCTCCTCTGGCCAGAACCGGTTTGTCCGTGTCCATGTCACTCTGCTCTCCGTGTCCCTGGGAGACATGACGGGTCCAAACAGATCCAAGCTGAACTACACATGTGGGGTTCTGGTTCTGTTTGTTGGCCCCCTGCAGGGACAGCTTCCTCTGATGAACCTAGTCCAGAACACCTGGAGGTGGACGGTCATGCTGAGAGCGCAGGAGGATTGGACCCAAAGTGCAGAACACCAGAACAACTCCAGGCTGGAGCAGTTGTATAAATAAGTCCTTTTGTTTAGGATGACGATCAAGTCATGAGCCAGGATCTATCGTCACTAGAGAGGAGCCAAAGCCACGCTGACAAAGACAATGGACCAGCAAACAGGACAGGATGATGCACACAGCAGCTGTGATGAAGGGAATTGGGTTCAGGTGAGACTAATGAACTGAGAGGAGGAGCAGAACCAAGCAGCAGAGAACACCAGATTTAAATCCTGTAAAACAAAAGCTGCTAAACTCACCTAAACTAAACTTAAACACTGCAGGAAAAAGACCCGGGAATCTAAACACAAGTAAAGGAATGATCTAAGTGAGGAAGGAAACACACTAAAGGAGACTGGTGAACTGGAAATCTGAACCTGTAGAAAACTACAGCGGAGTGACTAGGAGAAACCTGAAGGGAGACCTGGGGGGGGGGCTAGGGACCACAAGGACACAGAACATGACTTGGACGATCCAATCTCCAAGGACAGATGGTCCAACAGGACTCAGTTCTAACAGAATTTGGTCTTTGAGTGAGCAGCACTGTCCACCGTGGACCACCGAGACATCAGAACTTCAAATCTCCTTCAGGTTTGTTTTTAACCATCAACCCTGCTCAATGGTAGACTTTCCTCGCGGGTCACCCCATTAGGACAGTGGGAGGGTTCAATGAATAAACAAGGAAAAACAAACAAACTCACGAGAAGAAGTCATGAAGCAGAAATAGGGAAACTGTCAGACCAGAACCAGAACCAGAGAAGGAACCTGGCACCAAATACATCTAGTTGTCATCTGGAGAACGTCTTGACTGGATTCCAGTCATTCCGACTCCAAGCAGGGGGAGGGGCGTGCTGATGGGAACAGCCAGCGGGAATGAATCATCAACTTCCCGTCATCTTCAGAAGGATGAAGATCTGTAGATAAACAGGAAGCAGCAGCAGAATAACCTCATTAATAAAAAGTGACTCACGTCTCTCATGGCCAAGTCCTTCAAAATAAAACATTCTGCACACAGGAAGTGAATAACTCCGGTTCCGCCAGCTGGTAAAAACTCCTTCTAACAAGCATCAAAGCTTGAACTTCAAGTTTTTAATTTTTTTTGCTACAAAAGAACGAGAACTTTTTTATCAGTGATCTCGAAAAGGTTCTTCCTTCATCATCTGAGATGTAAATTAGATGAGAGCCAGAGATCAGAGCCCCGTGGTGCTGGAGATGTAGGTTTGGGTCCCGCTGGAACAGGAGGGCAGCTTTACTCACACGGCACATTCCAACAGGGCGATTCAATGTGCTTTACAGTCGGCATGAAACGGCACCACAACAACAACAACAACGACAGCAAAAACAACAACAACAGCAAAAACAACAACAGCAACAACAACAGCAAAAACAACAACAACAACAACAACAAGAACAGCAACGACAACAGCAAAAACAACAACAACAGCAAAAACAACAACAACAAGAACAGCAACGACAACAGCAAAAACAACAACAACTACAAGAACCGCAGCAACAACAGAAAAACAACAAAAACAAGAACAGCAACAACAACAACAGCAAAAACAACTGCAAAAATAAAACAACAGCAGCAGCAACAACAAAAACAACAACAGCTAAAACAACAACAACGGCAACAAGAGCAGCAGCAACAACAACAACAGCTACATCTACAACTACAGCAACAACAACAATAGCAGCAGCAAAAACAACAACTGCACAAATAAAACAACAACAACAGCAAAAACAACAACATCAACAACAGCAAAAACAACAGCAACAACAACAACAGCAAAAACAACAACATCAACAATAGCAAAAACAGCAACAACAACCACAACAGCAAAAACAACAAGAACAGCAACATCTACAACCACAGCAACAACAACAACAGCAGCAACAACAGCAACTACAACAACTGCAGCAGCAACAACAACAGCATTTACAACAACAGCAGCAGCAACAACAACAACAACAGCAGCAACAACAGCATTTACAACAACAGCAGCAGCAACAACAACAACAACAGCAGCAGCAACAACAGCATTTACAACAAGAACAACAACAGCAGCAACAACAGCAACTACAACAACTGCAGCAGCAACAACAACAACAACAGCAGCAACAACAGCATTTACAACAACAGCAGCAGCAACAACAACAACAGCAGCAGCAGCAACAACAACAACAACAGCAGCAGCAACAACAGCATTTACAACAACAGCAGCAGCAACAACAACAACAACAGCAGCAACAACAGCATTTACAACAACAGCAGCAGCAACAACAACAACAACAGCAGCAGCAACAACAGCATTTACAACAACAGCAGCAGCAACAACAGCATTTACAACAAGAACAACAACAGCAGCAACAACAGCAACTACAACAACTGCAGCAGCAACAGCAGCAACAACAGCAGCAGCAACAACAGCATTTACAACAAGAACAACAACAGCAGCAACAACAGCAACTACAACAACTGCAGCAACAACAGCAGCAGCAACAACAGCATTTACAACAACAGCAGCAGCAACAGCAACAACAACAGCAGCAGCAACAACAGCATTTACAACAAGAACAACAACAGCAGCAACAACAGCAACTACAACAACTGCAGCAGCAACAGCAACAACAACAACAACAGCAACAACAACAGCATTTACAACAACAGCAGCAGCAACAGCAACAACAGCAACTACAACAACAGCAGCAACAACCAGGAGAACACTAATTCTAATCTACACAGATACAATCTAGCTTACCCCGGCTTTCCAGCGGAGCCGTCAGCAGCACGTCTTGCTGGCGTAAGCTGCTGCTCGGCCCTTCCCACGAGACGTGAAGCAGCAGGGGAGCAGCTGTCACCGACAAGAGCACGAAGTCACACGAGTGACTTCGTCAGTAAACACAACAACAAGCAGGAGAAAATTACAACATGGTTTGTGTTTTATGTTCTGTCCGTTTTATAATCGTCAATACGGACCTGAAAAACAAAGGAGACCGCTAGCTAGGTGATAACTTCTCATGGGGACGCACAGTTAGTAACTTGTTTTAAAAGTAAAGCAACCGGAAGGCAGTACGTTCTTTATTCTGAAAATCTCGGAAGCTTCTCTCCATTTCCGCGTCTGATTTCCTGTCTTTCCTTCCCCAAAAATGTCGAACTTGACCCGTTTCAGAGGCGCCGCGCGTAGAAAATAGAACCGGCGCGTAAAGGCCGCGACATGCTGCTCCTGAGACGCGGCCGACTCGCGCTGCTGACGGCTCCGGTGGAAAAGGTTCTGTTGACCACAGCGGTTCCTATCAGCAGCTATGACGTGCTGCTGCAGTAACGTGCTGCTGACAGCTGCTGTGGAAAGCCGGGGTGAGAGCTAAAAGGAACAGACAGAATTAAGGATGAGCTATTACATCACACATTACAGTTCCACAACACATCATTCAGATGCCGATGAGTACATCAGGGTGTTAAGTTGTGATTTAAACAACACTAGGGCTGGGGCGCCTCTGAGGTCTAAATGCATCTCCACCATGTTTGGTTCTGACCCGAGGTTCTACCAGCTGATTGCTTCCTAAGGATCTCAGAGCCCTATTGGGTGTTTATACAGGAATGAGTTCTGACATGTATTCTGGCCCCATGCCATTGAGTGATTTATAAACCAGTAGTAGCACTTTGTAGTCTGTCCTGTAGTTTACTGGTAACCAGTGTAGGAATCTAAGAACAGGAGTGATGTGCTCTGTTCTCTTAGTTCTTGTTAAGACTCCAGCAGCATTCTGAACAAGCTGCAGTGGGAGTTATGATGATGATGATGATGATGATGATGATGATGATGATTTGGCTTGGCTAGTGTTTCTCTTTCAGTTCTAATATGAGGTGACGATTGTAAAGTAATACATTATATACATATTCAGAATGGCGTCTACATTTATGCTGCATCTAAACGTTTAAATGGTCATTTGGGTTTGACTTCATAAGATGAACCTGATTAAAGTGGAAAGAGGTCTCCAGTCTAAGAGGTCAGTGTCTCTGATGGTACCACTCAATCTGGATGTTTGGTGTTTGTTTTTTAACTTTCTTTTTGTGAGTTTGCATTTTAGCCATCTATTCACTTTAGAAGAGCCTGAAAATCTGAAATCTAAATATTTGTATTTTACTTTATGTTTATATTTGATTTTAAATGTTAATGTTTAGTGTTATTATTTGGATTTGCGGTCAAACATTTAGACATAACATTGTAATTAACTAGAGACATGTGGTGATTATTTTTACGTCTTTATTAAAGCGCTACACAGGCCCATCCTGTCCTGCCTTGCCTCTCTAAAGTCAGTGAAAGTTAGTCAAACAGCTAACTCGCTATCGGGAATCCAGCAGTATTATTACCCCCACGCAGTCCGGCTTCAGAACTGGCCATGGATGTGTCTCTGCAACACTTCAAGTGCTGAATGACATCATGTGTGCCGTTGACAACAAGGAACATTGTGTGGCTGTGTTTGTTGACTTGGCTAAAGCCTTTGACTCGGTAGACCATAACATCTTACTTAGCAGGCCCAAACATACAGGACCTTCTCAGGCGTCCGTGGCGTGGTTCAGAAGTTGTATCTTAGGTCGTACGCCAGTGAGAACAGAGGGTTACCAATCTGCTCCTCTACCTCTATCTATGGGTGTTCCTCAAGGGTCGATACTGGGCCCAGCCTCATTCAGAGTCTATATTAATAACATTGTTCATGCTGTTGACAGTTCTCATATACTTTTATATGCAGACGACACCATTTTATATTCATGCAGTTCTTCCTTGAACACAGCTTTGTCCTCCTTGCAGCACAACTTGAATCATCTTCAACATGCCTTCTTCAACCTTTATCTTCATTTAAACACAAGTAAAACAAAGTTCATGATCTTCAATCAGAATTTTCCACCCTAGTGTTGTTTCCCTGGATGGTACAGAGCTTCAGCTCGTCAGTTGTACCTAGAGGAGTTTCAGCTTGGTAAATAACAGCAGACAGCTACAGCCTATAAGCGGGACTCTCCCATATTCCAGTCAGAACTGACAAAGCTCCTCGGATGAGAAGCAAAACGTCTTCAAGAATCCAAAGAAGTCCAGCCGCCTTCATTTGAATCCTTTGGATTACCATCACCTGGATGACTGAGAACCTTCACCAGCAATTTGTCAGTTCCTATAAGTATCTGGTGTCTGGCTTGGCAGCACACTTTCATCTGACATTCACATGAATTCATTACGTTCTAAAGTCAAGTGAAGACTTGGGTTTCTATAGCAACAGGTCATCCGTTACTCATTCTGCAAAGCAAACCTTGGTCAACATGACAATCCTTCCATCTTAGATGACGGTGACATCATTTATAGGACCGCTACCTAAAAACGTCTTCATAAACTCGATTATTCATCACTCAGCACCCCGCTTGGTCACTGGTGCCCCTTTCACTACTCATCATGTGATCTGTACTCACTCGTTAACTGGCCTTCGCTCCATTCCTGCAGGATGTTACACTGGTTGTGGTTAGGGTTACCCTAACCCGTCATTTCTTCTCTCATCATCATCACGTCCAACAACCAGCAACGTTTACGTTCCAGTAACCTCATCTCTACGGTTACTCCCAAAGCTCGCACCTCCTTTGGCCGCTCCTCATTCCAGTTTGCTGCTTCCAACGACTGGGATGAGCTGCAGAACCACTGAAGCTCCCTACCTACATTCCATTATCTACCCTCAATAATTCATGGTGATCAATAGTTTGTGATCAGTGTTCTTCTGAGTACTAAAGACTGTTTTAGTCCGTTCTGATTGCTCGTACGTGTTCTACATGAGAAAAATAGTGATAATAATAATAATAACACATCTAACTTATATAGCACTTTTTAGGACACTCAAAGACGCTTTCACACACTGTTAGTGATGTAAGCTACTACGTAGAGGTGAGGCTGCCATTTGGCACCGTCGGCCCCTCTGACCACCACCAACACAGGCAAGTTGGGTGAAGTGTCTTGCCCAAGGACACAACAGCAGAATACCGCTGGCAGGAGCTGGAATCAAACCCATGACCCTCCGATCATGAGGCAACCCGCTCTACCACCTGAGCTCCTGCTAGAACAGTCCGTGGTCTTTATGTCTAACTGTTTTATCTTGTATGATGTATGTTACCCGTTTTCTTTGGTGTAAAGCTAACGACGTGTGAGCGGCTGCCTCTGGGCCGGATCATCGTAGTAAATGAGAACGAGATCTCCGTCCACTCATGGTGGTAAATAAAGGTTAAATTAAAACACACGTGGCTTTTTCACTGCTGTTTTACAATTTCTGTTCATTGAGTTGCTATTTAGGGTTAGCTAATAGCATTAGCGTGTTAGTGAACATATTTAGCACCGTGTGCTAGCATCAGAGCTGATAGCATTAGCATCAGTGTTAGCTAATAGCATAACATTCTTATCTTCTATTTTCTGGTGAGATCTGCTGAGGTTCTGGTTCTGTTAGTCCCTGATGACTTAGCCCCTTTAGCAACATCTACCTACTGGCGGCTGGTGCCGGTCGGCCCCAGCTGAGGCTCAGATACCTTCTACGAGAGCCTCCGGAGTTCTACTAGACATGGAGCTGGCACTTAGCGGTGAGATAAGGAGGAGGAAGGATCCGCTGAGTGAAAGAGAAAAGAATAAAGGACGGACCAATAATGGCAGAAAGCAATCATAGTGTGAGCGTGACGACAGGTGAGATGAGAGATGGAGCGGAGGCGCTGAGGAAGAGTGAAAGGCAGAAAGATGGACTGATGATGAGCTAACAGAGACAGGAAATGGATTTTTATCTGGCACTCATTTTGCGCTCTGTTTGACTTTTGGAAGAGGAGCAGATGTCCCTGCGTACACAGATGCCTACGTGCACGTAGGCTCTCGTGCACGTAGGCTCTCGTGCACAATAGCCTCTGAGTGGTTTACGGCTTTCTGATGAAAATGGAACAAGCTTAGTTTTCCACATTAACAGGCTGTTTTACCTGAAGGAGCCAGACGCTCAGTCCATCCGTCTCTTCTCTACGGCTTTACAGGACGTTGGAGAGACAAAGTGTGAGGGACAAGAGACAGCAGGACAGTAGAAGAGAGTTTTACCGTCAAGGAAACGGTCCTTCTGGACAATCTAATCATCTCTCTGCTGCTACGAAGAAGGAAGAACAACCTCCGAAGTCACACATGCAAACATGTCTGAGGGACACAAAGCCAGTGGGAGAGAACGGCACAAAGGAAGTGGGTGACCTGAGCACAACTGAAGAACCAAAACTGAGGTTGACCTCTGACCCTCAGTCAAGTGACATGTGGACTCGAGTGTCCCAGTCTGGGGCCTGAACATTTTTTATCCACTTCTTCTTAAGTCCCAGAGACAGCCTGATGTTTAAACAGACCTTCTGTTCCAGAACCGTGTCGGTTCTGCTTAGGTCTGGCTCTTCAGGGTTCTGATGAAGTTTCATCACAAACACACCGGAATAGACGACAGTTGAGCTTAACCTGATTTAAGTTACCAGGTCTAGTGTTTTCACATCAGCTGAAGATTTTAGAGCTGTCCCTGCTCTGCACCTGGTGCACACACACACACACACGCACGATGGCCCCCTCCATGAGGAAACCACAGCTCAGCAGAACACCATTGTTGCTTCTTCTGGGGAGAAAAACACTTGGGAGCTGATTCCACAGGAGAGGAGCCTGATAACTAAAAGATCTGCCTCCCATCCTAATTTTAGATATTCTGGGAACCACCAGTAGACCTGCAGTCTGAGAGCGAAGTGCTCGGTTAGGAACGTATGGAACAATCAGATCACTGATGTATGATGGAGCTTGATTATTAAGAGCTTTATATGTGAGAAGAAGGATCTTAAAATCTATTCTGAATTTAACAGGTAGCCAATGTAGGGAAGCTAAGACAGGAGAGACATGATCTCTCTTTTTAATTCTCATCAGAACTCTAGCTGAGCTGATGCTTCCCGCTGCAGGCTGATGAACTCACCTGACCGGACCTGGATGACTCAGAAAGAGTTGAAATTATTCAACGATGCAGAAACTTTCAATTATTACAAGATGAAAGTTAGCTGTTGGTTGTTGACATTTCGCTGCTATATTCACTCACAGGATGTTCGGATTCTTCAGATTAAAACTTTTTTTTTATTGCAACAAAACTCAGATGCTATTCAAACTTTAAACTTTAGCTTAAAGACCAAGTTCACTCATGTTTCCAACACATCTGCAAAGATCTGTTAGATGTAAGATGAATGAACGCCTTTTGAGTCGACCTCTGAGGAAACAAAGCTCTGGTGCTCCTGTTTCAGGAACTAGCCCTGCATATGCTGGTCTATGCTGATTTCTTTAGCTAGGAGAAGTTAGCCAGAGGAGTGGGGAGCAAGATCTGGAGCCCTATTTCCTGATATGTGGACATCTCTCCTCTGATTGGCTAACAGCAACACGACTCTACCACTGACTCTGTCTGCTCTGCAATGTTGATGTTTTGTCTCCACATATAACAAAAGCCTGGAGGAGTTCTGCTGTGTGGTGGAGCTGCTAATGCTAACAGTTAGCTTCTACTGGCAGAGACGCTCTCTGCTGTTTCCTGGACTAAACCAACAACAGCTTCCCCGTCGTGAGTCCAGATGGGTGAGTGCATGAATGTAAGTGACAGGGTGAGGTAGATCTGTCAGGATTTTCTATCCTAGAGTTTCACCGTCTGTTTTCTACCAGAAGCTACTGCAGGAGGTAGGTGTAGGAGACTATCTTCATGTTCAGCCTGCATGAAACACTCAGTGACCCGTTAGAGTCAGAGATAAGTTTAAAAACATTTTCTCAGTGAACTGAATATTTTAATTTTTTTACCATCTGTGATGATCGATCAGACCCAATCAGGATTCCAGCCTAACAAGAACCTGCTAATTAATCAGGAGCTCTCGTGGTTTTGTTTACAGCGTTCCCTCTCCTCTGCTTGGCAGACAGCAGCTGCTGCACTTGTCTGTGATCCCACACTTCCTGTCTTGCTGAATCATCTGACCAGAGGGCTGGAGGCACCAGGAGAAGCAGAGATGTTCTTTCCTCTTCTCTGATCTGTTGCAAACAACTTACCGTTCTCCTCCTCCTTGTGCTCCTCCCACCTCCTGTCTCTGAACCAATTTAATATCTCTGCATGAGACACCACCTGTCTATCAGCTCAGCTGCTGCTTCCCACTAGGAAGCTCATCTCCTAAATGTTGAGTTAATAACACACACACACACACGCACGTGCACACACACACGCGCACGTGCACACACACACGTGCATGTGCACACACATGCACGCATGCACGCACACACACACACACGCACGCATGCACGCACACACACACACACGCACGCACGCACTCACACTTGCGCACACACACACACACACACGCATGCACACACACACACACACACACACAAACACAGTTTAAACATAACATCATTTGGTCTTCTAGAAACACCTTTTTGTTCAGATAACCGATACCCGCCCCCTCTGAATGACTAGTGAGTGACCAGTGAGTGACTAGTGAATGACTAGTGAGTGACTAGTGAGTGACTAGTGAGTGACTAGTGAGTGATCAGTGAATGACTAGTGAGTGACTAGTGAGTGACTAGTGAGTGACTAGTGAGTGAGTAGTGAGTGACTAGTGAGTGACCAGTGAATGACTAGTGAGTGACTAGTGAGTGACTAGTGAGTGACTAGCGAGTGACTAGCGAATGACTAGCGAGTGACTAGTGAGTGACTCGTGAATGACTAGTGAGTGACTAGTGAATGACTAGTGAGTGAATAGTGAGTGAGTAGTGAGTGACAAGTGAATGACTAGTGAGTGACTAGTGAATGACTAGTGAGTGAATAGTGAGTGAGTAGTGAGTGACTAATGAATGACTAGTGAGTGACTAGTGAGTGACTAGTGAATGACTAGTGAGTGACTAGTGAATGACTAGTGAATGACTAGTGAGTGACTAGTGAATGACTAGTGAGTGACTAGTGAATGACTAGTGAATGACTAGTGAGTGACTAGTGAGTGACTAGTGAATGACTAGTGAATGACTAGTGAATGACTAGTGAATGACTACTGAATGACTAGTGAATGACTAGTGAATGACTAGTGAGTGACTAGTGAATTACTAGTGAATGACTAGTGAGTGACTAGTGAATTACTAGTGAATGACTAGAGAATGACTAGTGAATGACTAGTGAGTGACTAGTGAGTGACTAGTGAATTACTAGTGAATGACTAGTGAATGACTACTGAGTGACTAGTGAGTGACTAGTGAATGACTAGTGAATCACTAGTGAGTGACTAGTGAGTGACTAGTGAGTGACTAGTGAATGACTAGTGAGTGACTAGAGAATGACTAGTGAATGGCTACTGAGTGACTAGTGAGTGACTAGTGAATGACTAGTGAATCACTAGTGAGTGACTAGTGAGTGACTAGTGAGTGACTAGTGAGTGACTAGTGAATGACTAGTCAGTGACTAGTGAATTACTAGTGAATGACTAGTGAGTGACTAGTGAATTACTAGTGAATGACTAGTGAATGACTAGTGAATGACTACTGAGTGACTAGTGAGTGACAAGTGAATGACTAGTGAATCACTAGTGAGTGACTAGTGAGTGACTAGTGAGTGACTAGTGAGTGACTAGTGAATGACTAGTGAGTGACTAGTGAATGACTAGTGAATGACTACTGAGTGACTAGTGAATGACTAGTGAGTGACTAGTGAGTGGCTAGTGAATGACTAGTGAGTGACTAGTGAGTGACTAGTGAATGACTAGTGAATGACTAGTGAGTGACTAGTGAATGACTAGTGAGTGACTAGTGAGTGACTAGTGAGTGACTAGTGAATGACTAGTGAATGACTAGTGAGTGACTAGTGAATGACTAGTGAATGACTAGTGAGTGACTAGTGAATGACTAGTGAGTGACTAGTGAGTGACTAGTGAGTGACTAGTGAATGACTAGTGAATGACTAGTGAGTGACTAGTGAATGACTAGTGAATGACTAGTGAGTGACTAGTGAATGACTAGTGAGTGACTAGTGAATGACTAGTGAATGACTAGTGAGTGACTAGTGAATGACTAGTGAGTGACTAGTGAGTGACTAGTGAGTGACTAGTGAATGACTAGTGAGTGACTAGTGAGTGACTAGTGAATGACTAGTGAATGACTAGTGAGTGACTAGTGAGTGAGTAGTGAGTGACTAGTGAATGACTAGTGAGTGACTAGTGAGTGACTAGTGAATGACTAGTGAATGACTAGTGAGTGACTAGTGAATGACTAGTGAATGACTAGTGAGTGACTAGTGAGTGACTAGTGAGTGACTAGTGAATGACTAGTGAGTGACTAGTGAATGACTAGTGAGTGACTAGTGAATGACTAGTGAGTGACTAGTGAGTGACTAGTGAGTGAGTAGTGAGTGACTAGTGAATGACTAGTGAGTGACTAGTGAGTGAGAAGTGAGTGACTAGTGAGTTCTAGTGAGTGACTAGTGAATGACTAGTGAATGACTAGTGAGTGACTAGTGAATGACTAGTGAGTGACCAGTGAGTGACTAGTGAGTGACTAGTGAATGACTAGTGAGTGAATAGTGAGTGACTAGTGAATGACTAGTGAGTGACTAGTGAGTGACTGGTGAATGACTAGTGAATGACTAGTGAGTGAATAGTGAGTGAGTAGTGAATTACTCGTGAATGACTAGTGAGTGACTAGTGAATGACTAGTGAATGACTAGTGAGTGAATAGTGAGTGAGTAGTGAATGACTAGTGAATGACTAGTGAGTGGCTAGTGAGTGACTAGTGAATGACTAGTGAATGACTAGTGAATGACTAGTGAGTGACTAGTGAATGACTAGTGAGTGACTAGTGAATGACTAGTGAATGACTAGTGAGTGACTAGTGAGTGGCTAGTGAGTGACTAGTGAATGACTAGTGAATGACTAGTGAGTGACTAGTGAGTGACTAGTGAATGACTAGTGAATGACTAGTGAGTGAGTAGTGAATGACTAGTGAATGACTAGTGAATGACTAGTGAATGACTAGTGAATGACTAGTGAGTGAATAGTGAGTGACTAGTGAATGACTACTGAGTGACTAGTGAATGACTAGTGAATGACTAGTGAGTGACTAGTGAATGACTAGTGAATGACTAGTGAGTGAATAGTGAATGACTAGTGAATGACTAGTGAATGACTAGTGAGTGACTCGTGAGTGACTAGTGAATGACTAGTGAGTGACTAGTGAGTGACTAGTGAGTGACTAGTGAATGACTAGTGAGTGACTAGTGAGTGACTAGTGAATGACTAGTGAATGACTAGTGAGTGACTAGTGAGTGACTAGTG
>NC_091759.1:26689065-26734065 GCF_043380555.1 Nothobranchius furzeri
CTCAACTAGATGCTGACCCTACCAGTCTTTCCTCAACTAGATGCTGACCCTACCAGTCTTTCCTTAACTAGATGCTGACCCTACCGGTCTTTCCTCAACTAGATGCTGACCCTACCAGTCTTTCCTTAACTAGATGCTGACCCTACCGGTCTTTCCTCAACTAGATGCTGACCCTACCAGTCTTTCCTTAACTAGATGCTGACCCTACCGGTCTTTCCTCAATTAGATGCTGACCCTACCAGTCTTTCCTTAACTAGATGCTGACCCTACCGGTCTTTCCTCAACTAGATGCTGACCCTACCAGTCTTTCCTTAACTAGATGCTGACCCTACCGGTCTTTCCTCAACTAGATGCTAACCCTACTAGTCTTTCCTTAACTAGATGCTGACCCTACCAGTCTTTCCTCAACTAGATGCTGACCCTACCAGTCTTTCCTTAACTAGATGCTGACCCTACCGGTCTTTCCTCAACTAGATGCTAACCCTACTAGTCTTTCCTTAACTAGATGCTAACCCTACTAGTCTTTCCTTAACTAGATGCTGACCCTACCAGTCTTTCCTTAACTAGATGCTGACCCTACCGGTCTTTCCTCAATTAGATGCTAACCCTACCAGTCTTTCCTCAACTAGATGCTAACCCTACTAGTCTTTCCTTAACTAGATGCTAACCCTACCGGTCTTTCCTCAACTAGATGCTAACCCTACCGGTCTTTCCTCAACTAGATGCTGACCCTACCAGTCTTTCCTTAACTAGATGCTGACCCTACCAGTCTTTCCTTAACTAGATGCTGACCCTACCAGTCTTTCCTTAACTAGATGCTAACCCTACCGGTCTTTCCTCAACTAGATGCTGACCCTACCAGTCTTTCCTCAACTAGATGCTAACCCTACTAGTCTTTCCTTAACTAGATGCTGACCCTACCGGTCTTTCCTTAACTAGATGCTAACCCTACCGGTCTTTCCTCAATTAGATGCTAACCCTACCAGTCTTTCCTCAACTAGATGCTAACCCTACTAGTCTTTTCTTAACTAGATGCTAACCCTACTAGTCTTTCATCAACTAGATGCTGACCCTACCAGTCTTTCATCAACTAGATGCTGACCCTACCAGTCTTTCTTCAACTAGATGCTAACCCTACTAGTCTTTCCTTAACTAGATGCTAACCTTACCAGTCTTTCCTCAACTAGATGCTAACCCTACCAGTCTTTCCTTAACTAGATGCTAACCCTACTAGTCTTTCGTTAACTAGATGCTAACCCTACCGGTCTTTCCTCAACTAGATGCTAACCCTACTAGTCTTTCCTCAACTAGATGCTAACCCTACCAGTCTTTCCTCAACTAGATGCTAACTCTACCGGTCTTTCCTCAACTAGATGCTAACCCTACCAGTCTTTCCTCAACTAGATGCTGACCCTACCAGTCTTTCCTTAACTAGATGCTAACCCTACCGGTCTTTCCTCAATTAGATGCTAACCCTACCAGTCTTTCCTTAACTAGATGCTAACCCTACCGGTCTTTCCTCAATTAGATGCTAACCCTACCAGTCTTTCCTTAACTAGATGCTAACCCTACCGGTCTTTCCTCAACTAGATGCTAACCCTACCGGTCTTTCCTCAACTAGATGCTAACCCTACCGGTCTTTCCTCAACTAGATGCTAACCCTACCGGTCTTTCCTCAACTAGATGCTAACCCTACCGGTCTTTCCTCAACTAGATGCTAACCCTACCAGTCTTTCCTCAACTAGATGCTAACCCTACCAGTCTTTCCTCAACTAGATGCTAACCCTACCAGTCTTTCCTCAACTAGATGCTAACCCTACCAGTCTTTCCTCAACTAGATGCTAACCCTACCAGTCTTTCCTCAACTAGATGCTAACCCTACCGGTCTTTCCTCAACTAGATGCTAACTCTACCGGTCTTTCCTCAACTAGATGCTAACCCTACCAGTCTTTCCTCAACTAGATGCTGACCCTACCAGTCTTTCCTTAACTAGATGCTAACCCTACCGGTCTTTCCTCAATTAGATGCTAACCCTACCAGTCTTTCCTCAACTAGATGCTAACCCTACTAGTCTTTCCTTAACTAGATGCTAACCCTACCGGTCTTTCCTCAACTAGATGCTAACCCTACCAGTCTTTCCTCAACTGGATGCTAACCCTACCAGTCTTTCCTCAACCAGATGCTAACCCTACCAGTCTTTCCTTAACTAGATGCTAACCCTACCAGTCTTTCTTTAACTAGATGCTAACCCTACCGGTCTTTCCTCAACTAGAATCTAACCCTACCAGTCTTTCCTCAACTGTATGCTAACCCTACCAGTCTTTCCTCAACTGGATGCTAACCCTACCAGTCTTTCCTCAACCAGATGCTAACCCTACCAGTCTTTCCTTAACTAGATGCTAACCCTACCAGTCTTTCTTTAACTAGATGCTAACCCTACCGGTCTTTCCTCAACTAGAACAGGAACCGTTTGGTCTAAAAGTCCCCGGTTCAGGCTTTTGCATGACCTTCATCACCAGCTTCTCCTCATCCGCCGTCCCCAGGATTCTCTCTCTCTCTCTCTCTCTCTCTCGCTCTCTCTCTCTCTCTCTCTCTCTCTCTCTCTCTCTCTCTCTCTCTCTCTCTCTCTCTCTCTCTGCATTTTTAATCACAGTCGTCTGTTTTTGCTTGTTTTGAACATGTTTTTGATCCTTTTTTGATTGGTTTTATGTTTTACATTGTTGGTTCTTGTGATTTTCTGCTCGAGAGGCGCTGTAGAAAAGATCCTTTTCTTTCTTGTGTCGTTTGAACTTATAACGCGTTCCGACTGTCCACCGTATCGCATACTTCCAGTTTCGTGTGTGCTAATTATGTATGAAGTGCTTTTAAAGCCTGCGTCCAAGTCTGATGCGGGACATTTAAAGTCTCCTCAGCAGCCGGAGCGCTGATCAGCTGATGCGCTGCAGCTGTGAGTGTCAGCAGCAGTCCGTGGGCCTTCAGGGACAGCGCCTCCTGTGGCCGAGCTCGGCTGGGTCCTGATGAGCACCTCCCAGGAATAACAGGGAGACAGCGGTTGACCTGAGTCTCATGCAGGAGGCTGTAACAGATGTTTTGGCTCCGCCTCCTGCAGGCGGTTGTTGGGTTGTGGCAGCAGCGTTTCCTGCCGGTTAGATGATTCAGCGCTGTGATGTCGTAAAGGGGAGGAGCTCTGAGGAAACGCGGTGCTACGCCGTGGTTCCTGATCCTTTCTCTCTGAGTTACCTCTGCTGATTGATGGCCGCCCAACAAATGAGAGGAAATAAAAAATGTGTTTGGATCCTTTTGCAACTATCTGAAAGACAAACATGCATCACGTCGTTGTGAGGAACATCAACACACACGTGTCGGACACACACTCATACACATGTTGCATGATGGAGTGAGAGCAGCGGCTCATTTGTTTCTGCGCCGGCCGATAGCAGCGGCATGATGAATGGCTGATGGAGGCCTGGCAGGATGGTGGCGGAGACAATTAGTGCCAGGTTGACTTTTTCTTTCCACTGCCCCCCCCCCCCCCCCCCGCCCATCTCTGGTGTTTCTCCATTTGAATTTGATCTGCTGCTAGCATGAAGGACAGAAATAAGATTAAACATTTATATCAGACATACTGTAGCTCCGCCCCCTCTGCTGCTGACGGGAACACGGTGTTTACAGCCTTTGGTTTGGTGGGACACAGAGTCTAAAAGAACTGAGGCAGAAGAAGGTCAGTGGTCTTCTGACTGCTGACTCAGAACTTTTAGATACTTGTTCACAGCCAAAGATCAGCCCTGGAGTTCTGGTCCTGACCCGCCTGGCCCACCACAGAACACACCTGTACAACAGGTGAGACAGGACCGTCTGTTGTGGTCTACACCTCATGACTGTTTCTTAACTCATTCACTGCCAGCGTTTCTCACCGTTTTTACTGTTTTTTTAAGAGTCACAGAACGTTGCGCGCTAGCATGATGTCGACGCCAAAACAACCAGAACAAAGCGGAGACTCTCCTCTTACATCAGGAAGAATCCGCGTGTTTCCAGCGTTATCCGTTCTTTCATAATCCGTTGTTGAATTGTGATCGGCAGATGCTTTTCCGGTTCGCGCCTCTCTTTTTTTACAGCAGCGTCCCAAAACGATCTCCTAACACACGGATTTCTGCTTCCTGATCACGTGACGTGTGACGTACGCGGATGAAGATCGCTCTAGAGCTGAGATGTTTGTTCTCTCAGCGCGGGGGCTCGTCCCGATGCTCAAACAGTAAAAACATGCGTGAATGAGTTAATGTGTGTCCCTCCTCTGTGCAGGCTGGCTGTGGCTCTTCCTGCACCTCTGTGGAGCACCGGGGAGTGCAACATCCTGATTGCCACAGCTGGTCCCAGTGCTGCTTTGAGTCCGTGGATCACCATTCGTAGTCCTGTTTCCCTCTTATGTGGTGATTTTTTGTTATTTAAGAACTCAGAAGCGGGTTAAGTCATCCTGCTTCCTGCATTTGGGTTCATTTCTGTGTACACAGCCTGGACTCGGACCTGGGCCCGTACGGGTCAAGACAGGACCAACCTCCAGATTTAAGCAGGAATATTTCTGTCACACTGAGAGAAATTAATTATTTAAACTGTAGCTCCATTACCCAGAATCCACCACACACACACACACACACACACACACACACTTCATGAATTCATAAACATAAACACACACACACGTTGCTAGCTGACAGGGACAGATTGCTCCTACCTTGGACTACAGGAGGAGTGGTCATTCATCATCCTGACCTCAATCTCAGACACACACTCTTCATGCTTCACCCACACACACACACACACACACACACACACACAGTCATTATGACTCAGGAATGTTTGACCAATGAGAAAATCTCAGATTAGATCAAAGGCTCTGATGAAGAGTCCACAAGGTCCATCGTTGTCTCTTTGTCACCAGGACTCTTGGAAGTTTGAGTAATCTCACACACACACACACACACACACACACACACACACGCACACACACACACACACACACACACACACACACACACGCACACACACACACACACACACATGTGTGAAATGAACATGTTTCTGCAGCATGAAGCAAGACGCGCCTGCACCAGAGGACACACACAAGCGTTCTGACCCAGAAATGGTGAACATGTCTGCTGGTGAGCAGAAGCAGGACCCAGACGTTACGGGTGGAGCAGAAGTGTGTGTGTGTGTGTGTGTGTGTGTGTGTGTGTGTGTGTGTGTGTGTGTGTGTGTGTGTGTGTGTGTGTGTGTGTGTGTGTGTGTGCGCTTCACCAGCAGCAGCACGCCCTGATGTGATTTGGGCTGGATTAAGACGTGGGGATTGGATGTGAGGTAAAAGCACGTCAGGAGAGAACAAACGGGTCGCTGGAAGATGAACGACGGTCTGGAGAGATGGAGGTCTGGGTTCTACATCCATCTATTACAGGAGAGCGCCCTTCATCGTGTCTCTGGCCTCCTCCTCCTCACATGCTGACCTCCACATGGAGACGGAGACCCTCTTTTGTCTCACCTTCATGTCTCTGCTCAGACCATCGTCTACCTCCTGGAGATGAAGGGGGGGTGGGGTGATGACACCATTCATCATTCTGAGAGATGAAGCATCGAATGTTCTGGTTAGGGTTGGGTTTGTTTTCTGGTTCCAGTCGGAGCGTTTCAGCCAGTTTAACCGGTTCGGTTCTGGTAGCCCCCCTCCTACTGAAGCAGCGTCGGACCGGCGTCTCCGTGTGTTCTGATGCCGTCGCTTCCCCCGAGGCTCGGAGCTGAGACCGCAGGAGGTCACGGCCTCTGAGGGACCACCACGGCTCTTCCTGCCACCTTCATGTCTGAGCAGCAGAAACAGCTGACTGCTGTTTGATGCTTTTATAACGGTTATGAACCGCAGAAGGTCTGATGTCACCCGTTTCCCCTTCTGGTGTCCTCCTGAAGCTGGTACTGAGACGGTCCTGAACATCAAGTTCTTCCCGTGAAACCCGTGGAGGCGGGCTAAGCTACGCTAGCCGAACAAATATCCAGCTTTAAAGCTGTAACCCGCGGTTGCCACAGGGTGAATATTTCACTTCTTCTCTGGTTTAACACACTGAAGGCATCAGAACTACGAATGAACACATGAGGAGTTTTGTACTTCACCAAAAAGGTGAAATAAAAACATATTTTTATTCTATTATCTTCAAAAGCTGCTATCGGCATTCTCTTCATGGCTTCAGGAGGTAGTCTCTGATGGTAGTCCAGTCTCGAAGGACTGAAGGACGAACATCGAGGTTTAGACAACATCTGGAAGTTCGTGGAGACCCATCCAGCCTAAAGTCTAATCTCTCCGTCTGCATCGGTGCGCAACACCATCATGCGTCGGCATAGGCGTCATTTTAACCGGGGACGCCGGGGAAATGTCCCAGGCAAAATTTGTAATTGGCAGCTGTGTCCCCCCCACTTTCAAAAAAGCCTGCTGCTGAGGATTTTTGTTTTACCAGCTCAGATCTTATACCAGGAGTCGGCAACCTGTTCCCATCAAAGAGCCATTATTACCCGTTTCCCACAGTAAAGAAAACACCGCAGCAGCCGCGGCGTTGTGGGCGGGGCCTAGCCTCAGACAGCAGAGAGCTGCTCACAACCAGGTGACAGCAGCCGGTACCGGTCGCTCGCATGGGCGTCGCACCCGTGGGGGATTCAACACCCACACTTTTCCAGCTGTTTGCTCACCTCCACACCAGTCTGGTTTCTCTACGTTGCACTCACTCTGTTTGCCTCATCTCCTTCTTCACCTCCCGCTTCTGACAGCCGATGTCGGGTTTCCAGGAGAGCAGGAGAGGGAGGGACGGAAGAGCTCGACTGAATTCATAATTTTACATCTTGACATTAGCTGTACAAAGTCTGAGTTTGATAAAGTGAAGAACAACAATTTGCAGAGGTTTATAACTGGCGCGGTGCCAGGTTTTCATTTTTGGGTGGGCCACGGTAATTCTGGACGGACCTTAATAAGCAGAGACTTCAGTGAAGCAGGCAGGTCGCGCTAGAAAATTTCGTTTAAAAAGACGTCATAAATGTGTTCCCCCGTCATTTTTATTTCTAAAATATGAAGTAAAAACTCCCAATTTAATTTTCATTCATTTGTCATTAACATGTAGTCTACACCCGTGCGTTAAGTGGACCATCTTCCAGTAAACGCAAAGCATCCAGCCCACCTCTCCAAATGCGTAAAATGTGCATCAGCCGCTAGCTAGGCGCGCCGCGCGCACCGTCAGCTACGTCAGCCCAGGCAAGAGCAGAGCAACTAGAGACAGAATAGAGGATCATTGTGTCTGGATGTGGATGGAGATTACATTTTACATCAGCCTGATCATCATTTAAACACGTAAACCATCACCTGTCTTCTAGTCCACGCTATCAGCATTATTTTATCTGGTGTGTGTGTGTGTGTGTGTGTGTGTGTGTGTGTGTGTGTGTGTGTGTGTGTGTGTGTGTGTGTGTGTGTGTGTGTGTGTGTGTGTGTGTGTGTGTGTGTGTGTGTGTGTGTGTGTGTTCCATTTCAAACACTGGTCTAACCAACCAGACCAGCGTGTCCAGTAACACATTAATGTTACACTTCATGTAGGAACGTTCCACCTGCCGTGGCCCGACCGCTTCTGCTCCACATAAACTTTGTACGTGATCAAATGTCTCTACAGGTGCTTTCTGAGCTGCTATTCTGCCTCAGACTGGATGCGTCATGCGTCTCCATATTAGAGACGGGAACAAGCGCGGTTCAGCCAAAGTTTCATAATTTCATGAAAAGAACATTTTTCCAAGTGACACATCCCTCAGAGAGACCGGGTTTCCAGACCGCTTCAGTGGGAGGAAATCTCATCGCATGCACCGTGGTTCTGCGCACCGCGGTCAAGTGAGCCGTCATAATGACGGCTCACTTGACCGCGGTTTCTGCGCTGCGCTGCAAACCCCTCTACAGATCTTCAGCTCACTGTCCACCGTGGGCGCTCCGAGCCGCGCTGAATACAGTGTCCAGTATAAAACTGATGTTCTGATGGGAATCAAGTTACCTCTGCGATGTGCGTAACGATTAAAATGTCAGCTCATCCATGCGCATCAGTGTGCGTCGGGGTAATTCTTTCAAAACAGCCAACATCCTTGAGTTTATCTGTCAAAATAAACAGTCAAATGGAAATATCTGTAACCTGCCATTTAACTGTTTTGCCTTCCTGTGAAGATTGTTGCAAAGAGAAACAACTAAACGTGATTAACCCCAGAGCCACGTGCACTGTACTCCTGACTGTAAATGAGGGGAAACGATTTAATCAGATCCTTTTCTCTTCAACATGGTTTAACGTAAAGTTTCATTCAGTACAAACTTTAGTTACACCGATCTAACGAGACAGAGCCTGGATTTGTATTCTGAACAGTTTAAACATGTTTAAAACGGAGACGTGCGTGACGCGTCTAAAATTCGCACCTGCTCCGCTATTATGGAAATTAAACTAACAAGATGAATAACATGAACTTATTTTAGGCACAGACAACATCCCCCACACTTTTGAAAAGCTTGCAACGCACCTGGTCGCTCGTGTACGTCAAAGTTATCTTTCATAAGAAGATAATCAATAAAAGGATTTATATAAAGTGGATCCAGAAGTTGTAGCTCGTCTCTGCTACAATATTTAGATATTTTTCACCCTGTTGGTGGTTTTACTGAGCAGGTGCCACTTTTGTCATACGTTTCTTTTTAAAACATGTTTAGACTGTTCAGAATACAAATCCAGGCTCTCAGAACCAGAGCGCATGTGGGAAGCTTCCTCCCACTGAAGCGAGTGTTTTCCAAACCCGGTCTCTCAGAGAGACTTGTCACTTAGAAAATGTTCCCTGATTATGAAACTTTGGCTGAATAGCGCTTGTTCCTGTCTCCAATGTGGCGACGCATCCAGGAGCCGTCTGAGGAGAATCCCAGAATCTCACATCCTCTTCAGCTCAGAAGCGCCTATGATTACGCACAAGCATGACCCATCAAACCGGTCACACAGTAGACCGGGTTGGACCTGTTCAGGTTTACGCAGACAATCTTACATTTAGAATTAGCTTACAGATGTAAAATTAATGCAGTAAAATATAAAGCATTTTATTTAAATATCCATTCATTATTTTAAGAGCACAGAGAGCCGCATCAGATGGATGGAAGAGCCGCATGCGGCTCCAGAGCCGCCGACCCCTGTGCTAGCCTACTTTATTGTCCCCAGCAATTTTTAAACCCCACTCAAGTGTATGTTTATTGTCCCCAGCTATTCTGACAACAAACTGACGCCCTTGTGCGTCGGCACACGAGCGCTGCGACAGCCTCGCAGAGGATGACGGGTACGAGTCTCAAGTTTTTACTGTCCGTGAAAAGAGACGCAGACCGCAAGCTCGTGATTGGTCTAGACGCCACTTACTGTAAATTCATCAACCCGCCACATGCGTTCCTCCTCCTGCTCCCTCAAGCCGGGCGGACACTGTGCGACTTTTTCACTCGTAGCCCTCAGCTTCAGCTCAAACTGTACGACTTCCTCGCAGAGCAGATCTCACGAGTCATGCGCTCACACTGCACGACCCAGTTCTCGGATGCGACCTGACTGCTCACACTGCACGTCTGGTAGCAACACGTCGGCCCTAAAAATGTGCTGAAAATAGCAGTTTTTACTCAACACGTCGGACTGTTGTGTCTTGTCTTGCCTGTTGTCCTTCGGGAGTGCTGCAGGAGGACACACAGGGATTTATGGGGGTTGGATGAGGAAAACGAAATAAAGAAAGTAAATCTGTGTTTAGTGATCAGTTTAATTTGACACGAACACGACAAACACGCTTTCTTGACAATCTTTGTGAGTAAAAAAAACGTGCAGAAACAAAAACGAACAGCGTGTGTTATCAGGGAAATAGCGGGCGAGCGGCGTTGATGCAGGATTGCGCATGCGCCGTGAGCGGTTCTGATACTTTTTGGGTCGCAGCTGCTCGCAGCGCCGCTTCAACACTTCGATACCCTCACGAGGGACGAGCTAAATATCAAACACGCCAGAAGTCCGTGCGAGCTCACGACTGCTGATCGGTAGCTGGTCACGTGGTGTTAATCGCCTCTCGTAACCCCTGCACACGACCGCTCGGCGCTAAACTCGCCCCGATGTCGTGGATTCTCGCACGACTGGAAAATCGGCTCAAAAAAGTGAAAAAGTCGCACCGTGTACTCCGGCTTTAGTGTGGTGGTCCTGATAATCCTCTAGGTGAGTGTATACAGCATGAGCTCCTCTCACTGGAGGCAAACTCGTATTAATGCCTCTCTCCTGAGCTCTGTGGGGAGAGAAGATACTAATTACGGTCAGAACTTTATTACTCCCTCTTCTGCAGCTCCTGCAGGAGGAGCTCCTCCTGCTCCTTCTAGTAAGGATGCCTCCTGAATGCCCCACTGGTGAGGTTTTCTGGGCACGTCCAACTGTAAAAAGACCTAAAGGAGAGCCAGGACATGCTGGAGGGACCATGTCTCTGGACTGGCCAGGGAGCGCATGAGGATTCCCCGGGAGGAGCTGGACCACGGAGCTGGGGAGAGGGAAGTCTGGGCGTCCCTGCTTGCTGCTTACCCCGCGACCCGACTCTGGAAAAACAGCCATAAATACTTTAGATAAATGGATGTTTCTGATAACAATCAGCTAAAGCAGTGCTGCTGATCAAAGGTAGAAACAAGTGATGAACTCACTACCAACAGAGCACTGGATGAATGGATGAATGCACACAGAGATGAGTGGGTGAGTGTGTCTCTATCAGAATGTGACTCTAGACAAAAGAGAAAGCTTGGCTATGAAAAAGATTCATTTAGATGCCGACTAGGAGGGCGAGCCACCGGAGACGCTTCGCCATCCTCAATTTAAATCACATCAGAGCTGCGTCAAAAAGCTGCAAAGGAATGAAAATAAATTGCTGCAACTTTTACTTCTGAGTTTTATTCTTCTGGGTTCTGCTGTGGGAGCGTGAAACGTGATTTACACGTAACAGAGTCAGCTGTCACCTCCCATGAGAGAAAACAGAAAAGACAGTAAAGGAAAGCTGCTGACTCGGCTAAAGCTGAGATTCTTCATCATCACCATCATAATCATCATCACCATCACCATCCGCATCATCACCATCATCCTCATCATCATCACCATAATCACTATCATCATCATCATCCTCATCATCATCACCATAATCACTATCATCATCATCATTATCATCATCACATCACCATCAACCTCATTATCATCATCATCACCATAATCACTATCATCATCATCATCCTCATCATCATCACCAATCACCATCATCATCATCACCATAATCACCATAATCACCATCATCACCATCACCATCGTGGATGCCAAATGGAGGTTGTAACGTTCCACAGCAGAAGACCGGTTTGGTTCAGCTAGAACAGGGATTGAAGCAAAGAATTGTCATGTGACAGAACTTTGTGGGTGTTGAGATTTGTGAGGTAAAAAGATGATAAGTATTAAAGTACTCTAGGGGCTCCCTGACACGAGTTTCAGTTAGCAACAGGAGAGAGAGAGAGAGAGAGAGAGAGAGAGAGAGAGAGAGAGAGAGAGAGAGAGAGAGAGAGAGAGAGAGAGAGAGAGAGAGAGAGAGAGAGAGAGAGAGAGAGAGAGAGAGAGAGAGAGAGAGAGAGAGAGAGAGAGAGAGAGAGAGAGAGAGAGAGAGAGAGAGAGAGAGAGAGAGAGAGAGAGAGAGAGAGAGAGAGAGAGAGAGAGAGAGAGACTAGTAAACCGAGCGAGCACAAGAAGATTTTCACAGAACATTTTTCTGATTACTGCAACTGACGGATTTCTGCCGCCACGACGGAGAACTTTAGTCGCTGAGCTAGTAAAAACCAGTTTTGTTCAGCGAAAGAGAAACAGGAAGTTACTAATCACTTGTAGGAGGAACATCTGTTCTCAGCTGGTTCAGAACCAACCCATCTCAGGTCTGATCTGATCGTGGCGGTAAGAATCAGCCGACTGGATCGGACCCAACCAGAGCTGTTTGGTCCTTTTCCATTTCAGGACAGATTGTGGATCTGTTGTATGACCCGGTTCGGTCTGAGCCGTCCAGCAGGTGGATGTGCTGAACCCGCTCAGCTTCGGTGGGGGACTTTAAAATGAGCTGAAGGTGGTTGGTTCTGAGACGTGGTGATATCCGACTCGTCGGGTCAGGAAGTTACAAATCAGGCGTTTTTCTTCCACGACCGTTCCTGATGGATGACAAACAGCATGAAACAGATGGCGGTCAGAGTTCATCACACATGGTCCTCCAGCTTCTCGTTTGGGCTGGGTTCTGGTTCTGTATTGACAGGATGTGGTACTTCTGGGTCTGATCAGCTGTTGCAGAAGTTTCTTGACAACGAGATCCTCCAGCGCATGAACATCGTGTGAAATAAAACAACCAGTGTGATCTGCTGACAGCTTCATCACCGGGGTTCTGAGTGGACGGTTCCCCGTTGGGTTGCTCCTAGACCAATTATTAGTGAACATCCAGAAGATCTCAGAATTTGACAAGTCTAATCAATTTTAAGAGCCAAACCTACAGAACCAGCATCAGATCCTCCATACCACATCCTCGCAGTTAGACAGCTGAGCAGTCGTGACTGCACGAGCAGATGTGAACGTGTGGTGTTTCTGTCAAGTTCACCTCTGAAGCAGGAACGTGGATTGCCGGTTGCTGAAGTGCAGCAAGGAGCGCCGAACTTGGCGTGGTCTCATCGGCCCGGCCCAGCGGTACCGGGCCCGGCGCGGTTCCATCGGCCCGGCCCAACAGCGCCTAACCCGGCATAGTTCCGCCGACGGGGCCTAGCAACACCGACTCCGGCGGGGTCCTGCTGAGCCAGGCCCAACAACATTCATCGCGTCGCGGTGAGCACGGGACCAGAGGACGGCGGTTGCAGGTGAGAGGACGAGCCGGTGGACGAGGTACAGAAATGGCCACAGAAGACCTGGAGATCAAACCATCTCTGAACTTTATGTCAGGCGAACTGTCAAAAGTAACATCGCAGCAGGATCGGTTACTGAGACTGATGGAGGAGGTGAAGGAGCTTAAAATACTGTTAACTTAAAAAGATAAGAAGATTTCAGCCTTGGAGCAAAGAGTTGATGAACTTGAACAACATACAAGACGAGAGGATTTGGTGATAATGGGACTAGAAACCCGACACAGAAGCTACGCAAAAGCAGTAGCAACTCACAACGCAGCAGAAGAGGCTTCAGACCAAGAACTTGAGACACTAGAACAGCAAGTTGTTACTTTTCTGCACAGCAAGAACATAACTGTTCAAGGAGATGCTAAATCAATATGTCATGCACTGCCAAACCAACTGTTATTGTAAGGTTCACCAGCAGGAAACAAAGAAACAGCGTTCTGTTACAAGCAAACAAGCTAAGAGGCACCAATGTGTACATAAATGAACATTTAACCCAAAAATGGGACAATAGCTAGAGGGGCACGGATGCTAAAGAAGCAGAAACAAATTGTAGCTGCATGGACGAGGAACGGGAGTGTATGGATCAGAGAACAAGAAGGGTCTCAGGCTAAGATAATAAAGGAACTGGGAGAACTGGAAAAATTTAATAAACAGTGAAAGTTGGAAGAGGGAATCAAGTAAAATCTCATATAGCATCACATAAATAAGATACAAGTAAACCACAACACAAGCAGATGGACATAACAACAAATACTTATGAGGAACTAGAATACTAGATATATGACCCTGGAAAGGAACTAGAACATAATTTGTACACACATATGAATAATAAATGTGAATATTTTAGTGAACAAGAACTAAGGGATTCAGTTTTGATAGAAGGTACACTCTCGATCATTCACTTCAATAATACAAGTTTGTATGGCAATTACTCTAAAATATTGGATTATTTAACACAAAATAAAAAACCATTTCAAATCATTGCTATAACAGAAACATGGTTAAAAGAGGAGGAGGTACAAATAGAGGGGTATGAAATGTACTTTATGAATGGAATAATGAAAGAGGAGGTGGTGTTGCACTGTATGTATGTCACAATTTAAAAAGTAAAGTCATTCATAACATGTCAACAGCCATCCAAGATGTCATGGAAACGATCACTATTGAAATCATCTCTGAAAAGACAAAAAACATAATAATAAGTTGTATCTATAGAGCTCCTGGATCTTGTGTAGAAACATGTACAAATACAAGTACTGAGATGTTGGGTAGGATGTATTTCTCTGTGGGGACTTTAATGTTGATCTGGAAAATGTAAACAATTCAAAGACCGCAACCGACTTCATAACGTGGGTTAGGGTTAGGGTTAGGTGCTTCTGCACCTTTACACCTAACCCTAACCCTTCAACGTATCTACTGGGTCTGTTTCCACTGATAACCAAACCAACAAGAACTGACGCGCATAGCTCAACAATTATAGATCATATATTTACTAATGCTTCAGAGCGGATAGAGGGAAGTGGAATAGTGACGACTGATATCAGTGATCATCTGCCGATTTTCACCGTCTATAAAAATCACCAGATCAAAAATCACCAGATCAAAAATCACCAGAAAATGGAAAAACTTATAAGGGACAGGTCACAAAACGCTATAGACGCACTAAAAAGAGATCTGGAACAACAAAACTGGGAAGAAGTATATGTTGATGATGTAAACTTGGCCTACAATTCTTTTATAGGAATCTTATGTAGTCAATATGACAAAAACTGTAAAACAAACACTCAAACACAAAGAGGGAGGATGAACAAACCATGGATGACAAAAGGGCTGCTGAACGCCTGTAAGAAAAAAAATACCTTATATAGATGTTTTTTAAAACTAAGAACAAGTGAAGCAGAAAGGAAATACAAAAAATATAAGAATAAATTAGTTTCTATAATCAAAAGACAAAAAAAGGATTATTATAGCAATTTATTAGAAGAAAACAAAAATAACATTAGAGCAACTTGGGAAATAATAAATAATGTCATAAAAAGAAATAAAATAGCTTCAACTGTTCTAAATTATTTTGAAAACGGACAGTCTGAAATTAGTGAAACCAGTTAAATAGTAAATGAATTTAACCATTTTTTTTTACTAATGTGGGACCTGACCTGGCAAAAAACATTCCAAAAAGAACAAATTATAGTACAGGCGAGAATATCAAAAGCAATAAAAACAGTATATATTTAAGTCCAGTAACTAGTGATGAAATAAGAAATATTATCAATAAATGCATCAATAAAAGAAGTACTGACTGTGACGGTTTAGACATAACATTAATAAAAAATATAATAGAAAGTATTATTCATCCATTGACTTACATATGTAATTTATCTTTTGCAACAGGGACATTTCCTAACAGGATGAAAATTGCAAAAGTCATACCACTTCATAAAAGTGGAGACAAACATATATTTTCCAACTACAGACCAATATCTTTATTGTCACAATTCTCAAAAATATTAGAAAAATTATATATTGCCAGGTTGGACCGATTCCTGATCAATGAAGAGATATTAAATGACAGTCAGTATGGTTTTAGAACAAATCATTCAACATCCATGGCATTAATGGAATTAACAGAAGAAATATCGGAAGCCCTTGACAAAAAAACTCATCTCATAAGTATCTTTACTGATTTAAAAAAAGCATTCGATACAGTGGATCATACAATTCTTATTAAAAAACTTTGTAAATATGGCATCACAGGGATGGCCCTAAAATGGATAACTAGTTATCTTACCGATAGGCAGCAATATGTTCAAATAAACAGCACAAAATCACATATAAATAACATTACTTGTGGTGTACCACAAGGGTCGGTATTGGGTCCTAAACTATTTATCATTTATATAAATGACATTGTTGAGGCATCCAATATATTAAAATGCACCTTATTTGCAGATGATACAACTTTTTACTATTCAGGAGATAATGTTGAGCAGATGATAGAAGTGATGCATACAGAGATGAAAAAAATTAAACTATGGTTTGATGGAAACAAACTATCATTAAACAGCGATAAATCATGTTTTATGATATTTAGTAATATATATTCAAATGATGAAATTTTATTAAATATAGATGAGATTAATATTAAAAGAGTTAAAGAAGTCAAGTATCTGGGAGTCATCATTGATGAAAAAATGTCATGGAAACTACATATAAACAGTGTCAAAACTAAAATATCTCAAACGATTGCACTGTTGCATAGAGCTAAAGGGTTGCTTCATAATAATTCACTATATTTGTTATATAACTCACTGATCATACCATACCTGAACTACTGCATTGAAATCTGGGGAACAACATATAAAACTTACACAAATTCAATCTACATCTTACAGAAAACAGGAATAAGAATAATCACAAGGAGAAACTACAGAGATCCGTCCAATCCATTATTTATTAAATTAAAAACACTAAAATTCTATGATCTGGTGGACTACAATATTTTTAAATGTATGTATAATGCAAACAAAAGGAACGTACCTGCAGGATTAATCAAAAGATTTACAAAAAGACATAGCAAATATGATTTAAAAGGACATGAATTATTTAACATACCTAGACATCGGATACTCGTAAAGGAACGTTGTGTGTCCATATATGGAGTTAAAATGTGGAATAAATTTAATACTGAAATCAAGAATGCAAAAACTATATTTACTTTCAAAAAAGAGATAAAAAATGAAATGATTAACTTATATAGATGTGTTACATAAACACATGAGGGGAGGGGGGTGGGGGTGAAAGAAAAAAGGAAAAAAAGGAGGAAAAGGGAACAAGTCTATGTATTCATATGTGCATATATGTATGTATATTTGTGTATATATGTATGTATATTTGTGTATATATGTGTATATTTGTGTATATATGTATGTATATTTGTGTATATATGTGTATATTTGTGTATATATGTGTATATTTGTGTATATATGTATGTATATTTGTGTATATATGTGTATATTTGTGTATATATGTATGTATATTTGTGTATATATGTGTATATTTGTGTATATATGTATGTATATTTGTGTATATATGTGTATATGTGTATATTTGTGTATATATGTATGTATATTTGTGTATATATGTATGTATATTTGTGTATATATGTGTATATTTGTGTATATATGTATGTATATTTGTGTATATATGTGTATATTTGTGTATATATGTGTATATTTGTGTATATATGTATGTATATTTGTGTATATATGTGTATATTTGTGTATATATGTATGTATATTTGTGTATATATGTGTATATTTGTGTATATATGTATGTATATTTGTGTATATATGTGTATATGTGTATATTTGTGTATATATGTATGTATATTTGTGTATATATGTATGTATATTTGTGTATATATGTGTATATGTGTATATTTGTGTATATATGTATGTATATTTGTGTATATATGTATGTATATTTGTGTATATATGTGTATATTTGTGTATATATGTATGTATATTTGTGTATATATGTGTATATTTGTGTATATATGTATGTATATTTGTGTATATATGTGTATATGTGTATATTTGTGTATATATGTATGTATATTTGTGTATATATGTATGTATATTTGTGTATATATGTGTATATGTGTATATTTGTGTATATATGTATGTATATTTGTGTATATATGTGTATATGTGTATATTTGTGTATATATGTATGTATATTTGTGTATATATGTGTATATTTGTGCATATATGTATGTATATTTGTGTATATATGTATGTATATTTGTGTATATATGTGTATATGTATATATATGTATGTACATAGGTCTGTAACTTTATGCTTCTTTCGGTGTAAATTGTTTTCTCTTTTTTTCAATTCGTGGGTTGAGGTTGTGTCGGCCAACCAGTCCAGGAACTATATTGTTCATTTTTTTAAGAATCCTGATTGTTTCATTTGTATTAATGTTATTTTAGTTAAAAGGGGCAGATAACATACATTTTTCTTCTTTCTGTCCCCTTTTTTATTTTGGCTTGCAGCAATTTAGTTTTGTATTTTTATTTTAATGTCAATAAATTAAAAAAGAAAAAAAAAGATCCACTGATGGACCTGAAGGTACAACCTGGAGATGGTGAGGGTTTAATTAGAGCTTTGGCTTGTTGGGCCTGTCCGAACATTCCAGTTCTGTAGTTCTCCAGCTACCAGGCTCTCCCATGCTGAGTGAGGTCCATCTTTGACAACATTAATGTGTCTGGAGTCAGATGTTCTGCTGGAGGACACAAACAGACCTGTTACCTCCTAATGAATTGCTCTGGGTCCATTTCGGAGCCATTTATTCCTCCTGCTGCACCTAATTTTCCAATCTGTTGACTCATTTGGAGCTAATTGAGGAGCGCTGGGCTGCGTTTCTCTCACTGATTGGGAGGCTTCATTTGTAGAAGGTCTGTTTAGAGCAGAGAGAGTTCTGGAGGCTCAGGACCGGTCCAAACACTATTAATGACAACCGGGTCAGGTTAGGGTTGATGATGGGTCGACAAACTCAAAGTTTTTAGAACAAACCACCTAGAAATGTTGCACCAGAGCCAAAGTTACAGCGAGTTTTGGTTAGTTGTGCTAACTAGTGGTGGGCATCACGTTAGTTAGGGTTTCCTAACCCAAACCCACGTTAGTTAGTTAGTTAGTTAGTTAGTTAGTTAGTTAGTTAGTTGTAAATATAACACTAACGTCACAGAAACCTAAAAAAAAATCTAATTCAGCAGTAAAGATAAAAAGGTCCCAACCTGAACCTGCAGAACATAAAAGTTCTGCATCGGTTCTGCAGAAAAAGAGCACGTTCTACAAAGAAAAACTGCGTGGGTGTGGTCTAACAGCCAGCAGGTGTGGGTATGGTCTAACAGCCAGCAGGTGTGGGTGTGGTCTAAAAGCCAACAGGTGTGGTCTAACATCCAGTGGGTGTGGTCTAACAGTCAGCAGGTGTGGGTGTGATCTAACAGCCAGCAGGTGTGGGTGTGATCTAACAGCCAGCAGGTGTGGGTGTGATCTAACAGCCAGCAGGTGTGGGTGTGATCTAACATCCAGCAGGTGTGGGTGTGATCTAAGAGCCAGCAGGTGTGGTCTAACATCCAGCAGATGTGGGTGTGGTCTAACAGCCAGCAGGTGTGGGTGTGATCTAACAGCCAGCAGGTGTGGTCTAACAGCCAGCAGGTGTGGGTGTGATCTAACAGCCAGCAGGTGTGGTCTAACAGTCAGCAGGTGTGGGTGTGATCTAACATCCAGCAGGTGTGGGTGTGATCTAACATCCAGCAGGTGTGGGTGTGATCTAACAGCCAGCAGGTGTGGGTGTGATCTAACATCCAGCAGGTGTGGGTGTGATCTAACATCCAGCAGGTGTGGGTGTGATCTAAGAGCCAGCAGGTGTGGTCTAACATCCAGCAGATGTGGGTGTGGTCTAACAGCCAGCAGGTGTGGGTGTGATCTAACAGCCAGCAGGTGTGGTCTAACAGCCAGCAGGTGTGGGTGTGATCTAACAGCCAGCAGGTGTGGGTGTGATCTAACAGCCAGCAGGTGTGTGTGTGATCTAAGAGCCAGCAGGTGTGGTCTAACAGCCAGCAGGTGTGGGTGTGATCTAAAAGCCAACAGGTGTGGTCTAACAGCCAGCAGGTGTGGTCTAAGAGCCAGCAGGTATGGTCTAACATCCAGTGGGTGTGGTCTAACAGTCAGCAGGTGTGGGTGTGGTCTAACAGTCAGCAGGTGTGGTCTAACAGTCAGCAGGTGTGGTCTAACAGTCAGCAGGTGTGGGTGTGGTCTAACAGCCAGCAGGTGTGGGTGTGGTCTAACAGCCAGCAGGTGTGGGTGTGGTCTAAAAGCCAACAGGTGTGGTCTAACATCCAGTGGGTGTGGTCTAACAGTCAGCAGGTGTGGGTGTGGTCTAACAGCCAGCAGGTGTGGGTGTAAATCTAAGAGCCAGCAGGTGTGGTCTAACAGTCAGCAGGTGTGGGTGTGGTCTAACAGCCAGCAGGTGTGGGTGTGGTCTAACAACCAGCAGGTGTGGGTGTAAATCTAAGAGCCAGCAGGTGTGGTCTAACAGTCAGCAGGTGTGGGTGTGGTCTAACAGCCAGCAGGTGTGGGTGTGATCTAACAGCCAGCAGGTGTGATCTAACAGCCAGCAGGTGTGGGTGTGATCTAAGAGCCAGCAGGTGTGGTCTAACATCCAGCAGATGTGGGTGTGGTCTAACAGCCAGCAGGTGTGGGTGTGATCTAAGAGCCAGCAGGTGTGGTCTAACAGTCAGCAGGTGTGGTCTAACAGCCAGCAGGTGTGGGTGTGATCTAAGAGCCAGCAGGTGTGGTCTAACAGCCAGCAGGTGTGGGTGTGATCTAAAAGCCAACAGGTGTGGTCTAACAGTCAGCAGGTGTGGTCTAACAGCCAGCAGGTGTGGGTGTGATCTAAAAGCCAACAGGTGTGGTCTAACAGTCAGCAGGTGTGGTCTAACAGCCAGCAGGTGTGGGTGTGATCTAAAAGCCAACAGGTGTGGTCTAACAGCCAGCAGGTGTGGTCTAAGAGCCAGCAGGTATGGTCTAACATCCAGTGGGTGTGGTCTAACAGTCAGCAGGTGTGGGTGTGGTCTAACAGTCAGCAGGTGTGGGTGTGGTCTAACAGTCAGCAGGTGTGGTCTAACAGTCAGCAGGTGTGGTCTCACAGCCAGCAGGTGTGGGTGTGACCTAAAAGCCAACAGGTGTGGTCTAACAGTCAGCAGGTGTGGTCTAACAGTCAGCAGGTGTGGTCTAACAGCCAGCAGGTGTGGGTGTGATCTAAAAGCCAACAGGTGTGGTCTAACAGCCAGCAGGTGTGGTCTAAGAGCCAGCAGGTTTTGTCTAACATCCAGTGGGTGTGGTCTAAGAGCCAGCAGGTATGGTCTAACATCCAGTGGGTGTGGTCTAACAGTCAGCAGGTGTGGGTGTGGTCTAACAGTCAGCAGGTGTGGTCTAACAGTCAGCAGGTGTGGGTGTGGTCTAACAGTCAGCAGGTGTGGGTGTGGTCTAACAGTCAGCAGGTGTGGGTGTGGTCTAACAGCCAGCAGGTGTGGGTGTGATCTAAGAGCCAGCAGGTGTGATCTAAGAGCCAGCAGGTGTGGTCTAACAGTCAGCAGGTGTGGGTGTGGTCTAACAGCCAGCAGGTGTGGGTGTGGTCTAACAGTCAGCAGGTGTGGGTGTGGTCTAACAGTCAGCAGGTGTGGGTGTGGTCTAACAGTCAGCAGGTGTGGGTGTGGTCTAACAGTCAGCAGGTGTGGGTGTGGTCTAACAGTCAGCAGGTGTAGGTGTGATCTAACAGACAGCAGGTGTGGGTGTGGTCTAACAGCCAGCAGGTGTGGGTGTGGTCTAACAGCCAGCAGGTGTGGGTGTGGTCTAACAGCCAGCAGGTGTGGGTGTGGTCTAACAGTCAGCAGGTGTGGGTGTGGTCTAACAGCCAGCAGGTGTGGGTGTTCTAACAGTCAGCAGGTGTGGTCTAACAGCCAGCAGGTGTGGTCTAACATCCAGCAGATGTGGGTGTGGTCTAACAGCCAGCAGGTGTGGTCTAACAGTCAGCAGGTGTGGTCTAACAGCCAGCAGGTGTGGGTGTGGTCTAAAAGCCAACAGGTGTGGTCTAACAGCCAGCAGGTGTGGTCTAACAGCCAGCAGGTGTGGGTGTGGTCTAAAAGCCAACAGGTGTGGTCTAACAGCCAGCAGGTGTGGTCTAACATCCAGTGGGTGTGGTCTAAGAGCCAGCAGGTATGGTCTAACATCCAGTGGGTGTGGTCAAACAGTCAGCAGGTGTGGGTGTGGTCTAACAGTCAGCAGGTGTGGGTGTGATCTAAGAGCCAGCAGGTGTGGTCTAAGAGCCAGCAGGTGTGGTCTAACATCCAGTGGGTGTGGTCTAAGAGCCAGCAGGTATGGTCTAACATCCAGTGGGTGTGGTCAAACAGTCAGCAGGTGTGGGTGTGGTCTAACAGTCAGCAGGTGTGGGTGTGATCTAAGAGCCAGCAGGTGTGGTCTAAGAGCCAGCAGGTATGGTCTAACATCCAGTGGCTTTGGTCTAACAGTCAGCAGGTGTGGGTGTGGTCTAACAGTCAGCAGGTGTGGGTGTGGTCTAACAGCCAGCAGGTGTGGGTGTAAATCTAAGAGCCAGCAGGTGTGGTCTAACTTTCAGCAGGTGTGGGTGTGGTCTAACAGCCAGCAGGTGTGGGTGTGGTCTAACAGCCAGCAGGTGTGGGTGTAAATCTAAGAGCCAGCAGGTGTGGTCTAACAGTCAGCAGGTGTGGGTGTGGTCTAACAGCCAGCAGGTGTGGGTGTGGTCCAACAGCCAGCAGGTGTGGGTGTAAATCTAAGAGCCAGCAGGTGTGGTCTAACAGTCAGCAGGTGTGGGTGTGGTCTAACAGCCAGCAGGTGTGGGTGTGGTCTAACAGTCAGCAGGTGTGGGTGTGGTCTAAGCCAGCAGGTGTGGGTGTGTGTAACTTTAATCCAGAATAACTTATTTTATGGCCCTCATGGTCAAAGGTCACCGTTTACTTTCAGTTACTATTCTGATTTAGACCTGAGCTTATTTGACCTTTGACCCCAAACAGACCCCTGACCGTTGAATAGGCAGGAACCTGTGTAAAGCAGGTTCTGGGTGGGTTCTGATTTTTGTCTCTGTGACCTGAGTGTGCAGCTGCCACCACACCTGCTCACTCAGAAACAAACTGGAAAGCAGTCGTTTTCTGCCCACTCGGAGAATGAGAGAACAGATGCAGAACCTGAGCAGATGTTCAGGTTCTAACGATGATCAGAACCACACGCTCTGCTAAACACATCAGCCCGCTCCACAAGAGACAGAACATGTGAGACGGAGACAGATGGACTGTTCTGGGGCCGCGGGAAGGTCCAGCATGTGACGCATAAGACTCATGATATGTTCTGACCCAGACGGGCCCAGTTCTGACTGGAGGGTTCTGGTGTCCCCGAAGGTCAGAGTGCAGGGTTCCATCCTGTGACCCCGACAGCATTCAGGTAGAACCTCACAGAAAGGAACTGGGTCCAAGGGTCCGGTGAGAGCAGAAGCAGGTCTGAGTCCAGACACCAGAACCATCTATGATGCACCATCTCCACCTGCTGCTTACGGGCCAGAACTACAGCTGGTCTCACACAGCTGGTCCCGACCCGGTAGACTGCAGAACCCTCAGAGTCTGTGTCCACAAGTAGCCTTGACTATGACCAAGGTGGTGGCTTCAGAACACCTGTGGACAGGTGAGACGTCCCACTGGGAACAACAAACGGGCCAGTTTCATTTCTGGCTTTTATCATTTTTCTGTTGAAGCACAAACTCAAACGTCTGATTTTCAGTCAATTTTATTTACTGACTTTCAGTTTCATTTACCAATAAACCAGTCCGAACCAGTATAAACCAGTCTGAACCAGTATAAACCAGTCTGAACCAGTATAAACCAGTCTGAATCAGGATAAACCAGTCTGAACCAGTATAAACCAGTCTGAACCAGTATAAACCAGTCTGAATCAGGATAAACCAGTCTGAACCAGTATAAACCAGTCCAGACCAGTATAAACCAGTATAAACCAGTCTGAACCAGTATAAACCAGTCTGAATCAGGATAAACCAGTCTGAATCAGGATAAACCAGTCTGAACCAGTATAAACCAGTCCAGACCAGTATAAACCAGTATAAACCAGTCCGAACCAGTATAAACCAGTCTGAATCAGGATAAACCAGTCTGAACCAGTATAAACCAGTCCAGACCAGTATAAACCAGTATAAACCAGTCTGAACCAGTATAAACCAGTCCAGACCAGTTTAGGCCAGTATAAACTAGTATAAACCAGACCAGACCAGTATAAACCAGTCTGAACCAGTATAAACCAGTAAAAATCAGTACAAACCAACATCAGCGCCACTAAAACCAAAAACAGGATCAGACTGAACATAAAACAGGGACTAGTGAATATTTACAGGACTAAAGTTCTGAATGTTCTTAGGTTTCAGGGACAAGAGGAGAACTTCGGGACGCTCCAGAACCCGGACACTAGAACACGGAAGGTCAGATGGAGTCACTCGGCCGTCCCACACAGAGCCGTCAGGCGATTCTGTCAGAGAGGAAAGAAAAAGCAATCAGATCTTTGATCCGTGACGGGAAACACGATCGGGAAACCTCCTCGCCAGAACATTTTTTAGGATCCAAGAGGGTCATGCGAGTCCTGCGGGATTCCCGTGAAATGGGAGTCGAGTTCTTCATAATCACGTGACTGGGACAGAACAGGAAATGTAAATACGTTTGGATTTCTGTTCAATATGAAACGCCTTTTAAATGAACGTGCCGTTTCACGTTAGTCCTGTCTGACCTGTGTCACCTGTCTAACCTGTGTCACCTGTCTAACCTGTGTCACCTGTCTAACCTGTGTCACCTGTCTGACCTGTGTGACCTGAGTCACCTGTCTAACCTGTGTCACCTGTCTAACCTGTGTCACCTGTCTAACCTGTGTCACCTGTCTGACCTGTGTCACCTGTCTAACCTGAGTCACCTGTCTAACCTGTGTCACCTGTCTAACCTGTGTGACCTGTCTAACCTGTGTGACCTGTCTAACCTGTGTCACCTGTCTGACCTGTGTCACCTGTCTAACCTGTGTCCGTAGCAGCACGTCATTACAGAAGCTAATCAAGCCGCTAAGATACCTTTCAGCTTCAGCAGTGTGTGTGTGTGTCTGTGTGTGCCTGTGCGTGAGTGTGTGTGCATGCATGTGTGTGTCTGTGCATGTGTGTGTGTGTGCATGTGTGAGTGTGTGTGCATGCATGTGTGTGTCTGTGCATGCGTGTGTGTGTCTGTGCGTGCCTGTGCGTGTGTGTGTATGCACACATGTGTGTCTGTGCATGCGTGCGCGCGTGTGTGTCTGTGCGTATATGTGCGCGTGTGTGTGAGTGTCTGTGCGTGCATGTGCGTGTGTGTGCGAGTGTCTGCGTGGGTGTGTGTGTGTCTGTGCATGCGTGTGTGTGCACGCGAGTGTCTGTGCACGCGCGTGCGTGTGTGTGTGTGTGTGTGTGTGTCTGTGCGTGCGTGTGTGTCTGTGCATGCGTGCGTGTGTGTGTGTGTGTGTCTGTGCATGCCTGTACGTGCGTGCATGTGTGTGTGTGAGTGTCTGTGCATGCTGTGTGTGCCTGTGCATGCGTGTGTGTGTGTGTGTGTCTGTGCATGCCTGTACGTGCGTGTGTGTGTGTGTGTGTCTGTGCATGCCTGTGCGTGCGTGTGTGTGTGTGTGTCTGTGCATGCCTGTGCGTGTGTGTGTGTGTGTGTCTGTGCATGCCTGTACGTGCGTGCATGTGTGTGTGTGAGTGTCTGTGCATGCTGTGTGTGTCTGTGCATGCCTGTGCGTGCGTGTGCCCGTGCGTGCGTGTGTGTGTGCACGCATGTGTGTGTGCGTGTGTCTGTGCGTGTGTGTGTATCTGTGCATGCCTGTGCGTGTGTGTGTATCTGTGTGTGTGTGCATGAGTGTGTGCGTGAGTGTGTGCATGCCTGTGTGTGTCCGTGCGTGTGTGTGCATGCCTGTGTGTGAGTGTCTGTGCGTGCGTGTGTGTGTGTCTGTGCATGCATGCGTGTGCAAGCGAGTGTCTGTGCACGCGCGTGCGTGCATGTGTGTGTGTGTGTGTGTGTCTGTCTGTGCGTGTGTGTGTCTGTTTGTGCGTGTGTGTCTGTGCATGCGTGCGTGTGTGTGTGTGTCTGTGCATGCGTGTGTGTGTGTGTGTGTGTGTCTGTGCATGCCTGTACGTGCGTGCATGTGTGTGTGTGAGTGTCTGTGCATGCTGTGTGTGTCTGTGCATGCCTGTGCGTGCGTGTGCCCGTGCGTGCGTGTGTGTGTGCACGCATGTGTGTGTGCGTGTGTCTGTGCGTGTGTGTGTATCTGTGCATGCCTGTGCATGTGTGTGTGTCTGTGTGTGTGTGCATGAGTGTGTGCGTGAGTGTGTGCATGCCTGTGTGTGTCCGTGCGTGTGTGTGCATGCGTGTGTGAGTGTCTGTGCGTGCGTGTGTGTGTGTGTGTGTGCATGCGTGTGTGCGTGTCTGTGCGTGCGTGCCTGTGCGTGCGTGTGTGCGTGTCTGTGCGTGCGTGTGTGTGTGTGTGTGTCCGTGCGTGTCTGTGCATGCCTGTGCGTGTGTGTGTGCATGAGTGTGTGCGTGAGTGTGTGCGTGAGTGTGTGCGTGTCTGTGCATGCCTGTGTGTGTGTGCATGAGTGTGTGCGTGTGTGTGCATGAGTGTGTGCGTGTGTGTGCATGAGTGTGTGCGTGTGTGTGCATGAGTGTGTGCGTGTCTGTGCATGCCTGTGCGTGTGTGTGTGTGTCTGTGTGTGTGTGCATGAGTGTGTGCGTGTGTGTGCATGAGTGTGTGCGTGTCTGTGCATGCCTGTGTGTGTGTCCGTGCGTGTGTGTGCATGCGTGTGTGCGTGTCTGTGCGTGTGTGTCCGTGCGTGCCCGTGAGTGTGTGCGTGCACGTGAGTGTGTCTGTGCATGCCTGTGCGTGTGTGTGTGTCTGTGTGTGTCCGTGCCCGTGAGTGTGTGCGTGCACGTGAGTGCATGCCTGTGCGAGCGTGTGTCCGTCTGTGTGCCCGTGAGTGTGTGCGTGTGAGTGCGTGCGTGCGTGTGTGTGTGTGAGTGTGTGCGTGTGAGTGTGTGTGCGTGCGTGTCTGTGTGTGCGTGCGTGTGAGTGTGTGTGTGTGAGTGAATGTGTGTGTCCGTGCCCGTGAGTGTGTGCGTGTGAGTGCATGCCTGTGCGAGCGTGTCCGTCTGTGTGCCCGTGAGTGTGTCCGTCTGTGTGCCCGTGAGTGTGTGTGTGCGTGCGTGTCTGTGTGCGTGTGTGTGAGTGAATGTGTGCGTGTGAGTGTGTGAGTGAATGTGTGCGTGTGAGTGTGGACAGAACATCTGGTGTGTTAGAGTGAACTACAAATCCTTCAGGAGGAAAGAACCATGAATCTGGTCATGTGGTGAATAGCAGCTATGCTGGGGGAGGGGCTTCTGTGGTGATGTCACATATGCAGCGTGCTGATTTCTGCTGTAGCCATGCTACTTATGAACTTTACCAGCTGATGAATCTCACAGGACCGGGCAGGTGTGGTAGAAACAGCAGCATAGTAGAAGTACAGCACGAGTGTTCCAGCATCTGAGGCAGAGCGGGTTAGAAGTACCCTTCAGCCCGGTTCAGCCCGGTTAAGGGACCGGAGCTCACCAGAACGGGAGGAGACGAGGCTCTCCACAGCAGCGGTGTCATCATGGCCGCTACGTTACGGCCCTGGTGGTGAGCAACACTCCAGATTCATGCTCAGGTCTGCAGCCTGACGTGTCCTCTGAAGGGACGAGGACACGCTCCTCTAACAGGATGCTGTGATTTGATTGGCTGCAGCACCTAGCTGCCCCGCCCCATGGGTCCAGATGTTTCACTCTGGAACAGCTGATCATTCACCTGCAGATGTCGAATGCTTCTCAGAGCCGTCTCGTCCAGCAGGGACAGGTCCACCGAGTCCATCTGACTGGCCAGCAGCTGCAGGTTCTGTAGCACAGATCACAAGTCCGTCACGGACACATCCTCCAGTCCGAGTCACACAAACACCAAGTGTTTCAGTTCAACAACTCCAACAGGTCCGCTCACGCTCACCTCTCCGTTCCCCACAGGAACGCTGATGACGATGTCCTGACTTCCCGCTGCGATGGGAGACCCGTTGACGGAGATGCTGTAGACTTTCTCTTTGTGACGAGGAACTCTCACCACGGGAGTTTTAGGAAGTCTGAGGAGACAAAGTACGAATGCTGACTGGGACACATTCAACAGGACCGAGGGACTCGGATGCAGGTTCCAATTCCCGGTCTCCTGATTGGGTCGGTCTGGATCCAACGCCAGATCCACACGGACCACAGAGCTCATCTCTTTATACGGCGTTATCGCGTGAACTCGGATTTGGTGTTCTGGCCGGAGTGGATATCTGGAGACGCTCAGCCAAACGACAACGGTGCCTCCGGAACCAGACCGCACCCGTTCTGTAGTTGGTGTGAATCAGGCACCGGGCCGGAGGTACTAACGCAGAACGACAGCAGCGTCCACACCTCACCCTCTCATTAAAGGGATGAAACCCTGAAAAACCACGTTTTAATGGTTCTGTCTGATTCTAACGGGTCACTCTGATGCAGGCTGAACGTGAAAATAGACGACGGTTAGCAGCTGAGCTTTACCACAGGTGCTCGCTAGGTAAGCTCAGGATGGGAAACGTCAAGCAGGTCTGAAAAACTGTTAGAAAAAGCGACACAGCTCAAAACTCAGAGCGTAATCGTACCCGCAGCCATGTGAGCAGCGGCAGGGTTGGCTGGACTACAAATGAGGAGGTGTTTAGATGTTGTGGGCTTGCAGGCACAGCTGTGGCACCTTCCTCCTAAAGAGGAAGAGGAGCGCATCCGTTTTAGCACCGTGGAATCTCCACGGATCAGGAGCGAATGTGCTTGTTTCTGACACAGGGGTGACATCACGCAGGGGTGACATCATCCAGGGGTGACATCACGCAGGGGTGACATCATCCAGGGGTGACATCACGCAGGGGTGACATCACGCAGGGGTGACATCACGCAGGGGTGACATCATCCAGGGGTGACATCATCCAGGGGTGACATCACCCAGGGGTGACATCACGCAGGGGTGACATCGCGCAGGGGTGACATCATCCAGGGGTGACATCATCCAGGGGTGACATCACGCAGGGGTGACATCATCCAGGGGTGACATCACGCAGGGGTGACATCACGCAGGGGTGACATCATCCAGGGGTGACATCACCCAGGGGTGACATCACGCAGGGGTGACATCATCCAGGGGTGGCATCACGCAGGGGTGGCATCACGCAGGAGTGACATCATCCAGGGGTGACATCATCCAGGGGTGACATCACGCAGGGGTGACATCATCCAGGGGTGACATCACCCAGGGGTGACATCATCCAGGGGTGACATCACCCAGGGTGACATCATCCAGGGGTGACATCACACAGGGGTGACATCATCCAGGGGTGACATCATCCAGGGGTGACATCACCCAGGGGTGACCTTTGCAACACCCAAAAGTCGTGGGGTCATTTGAACGTGTTTTCTTGTACCGATCTAATTACCGTTTAGGAACCGGTATCAAGTGAAAACTATTCAATAGTCAACACTAGACAACGCCTTGGCTAGCATAAGCTAACCATTAGCATTAGCAAATCCACCACACAGCAGAACTCCTCCAGCCTTGTGTTATTGGAGGAGATAAAATATCAACGATGCAGAGTAGTCAGTGTTGGAGTCGTGTTGTTGTTAGCCAATCAGAGCGGAGATGTCCACATATCAGGAAGTAAGACTCCAGATCCCGCCCTCCGAAGCTCAGCTCTGATCTGGCTCGCTGCTTGTTTCTAGAAATGGTGCACCAGTGTTTTCAGTCCCCTGAGAACGACCTACAAGTCATTCATTCCTACTAGAGACCACCGCAGCTTAAACGAGCGTTCCACACCTTTAACCGAGTGCGCTGGTTCTGGTTTAACTGGTGGAACCAGAACCAGAACCAGGGCACAGTAAAAGCTTCTATGGACCAAAACAATCAGAGGTTCTGACCAGCCGATCACAGATGGAACTGATCACATGGCTCTCATTACACTGATTGGCAGAATGAAAAGGTTTTATTTTGAAAGTCGAGCTGTCTCCCTTTTTTCTCTGGGGAGAGGCGTTTAAGGACCGCCCCTCGGAGGCCAGGTGAGGCTTACCTGGGGTCGAAGCGTGGGGTGATGAGAGGAGTCTGTCCCATCATTAGGGAGGAGTCCAGCACGGATCTGGCAGGAGTGACCATCGGCTTCCTGTTGGAGCTGCACACACTCACAGTCAGAGCCAACACACCTGAGGGGGCGGAGCTTCAGCTAAGGAAACACACTCACTGTCTGACGACGGCGCTCTGTTTGCTGACCGCCTTGGATCGTTTTGATGAGGACGGGGGCTTCTTGCTTGTTCTCCCCTAAAATAAAAAGCCTATGAAACAAGCAGAGCGATGCATTCTGGGTAAAAACCAGAAAATCAGAAACCTTCTTTGAGGTCAGCAGGTTTTCATCTTCTGAGGAGGCTCCACCTTTCTTCTTCACCGCTGCAAGTCAGAAGGGACAGGAACAGCTCAACTTTGTTCCTTCAACAGAACCTTACGCCGACACAAACCTACTCTTCTGGATGGATTTCAGGACGGAGTGGTCGTCGGCAACGACGCTCTCGCAGATCGCATCCTCCTCTTCTCTCTGCTTAAACACAAATAAAGCAGGAAGTCAGCAGTGTCCAGGCCTCCAGAACCGCCATCCGGCAGCTTCTAGAGGTCCCTCTGCTCCAACACGCCTGCTTGTATTCAGCAGGTGGTTCACCAGCAACCATGAAGGGTGAGTTGAAGCAGAGAAACAACACGCTGGATAGGATCCCTGGAGGAGCTGGGCCCTCGTTTATCAGCCGTACTTAGAACAGATCTGTGCGTGGAACGTTTGTACTCCTGTTCCTAATCACAAGAACAGCGGTGACCATGCGTAGGAGCAGCATCTAGAGGTGGAGCGGGGAACGGCTGTTAGATAACTGGAGCTAAAACCAATAATGGACGCGTGTGACCGACGGGAATCTGATGTGCCATCATGGCGGATCGGTTACTCCCTAACCCAACAGACACGAGCACCTGGGTACGGAACGTGCGTGCGAGACGCCACCGCACGTTTCTTAAATCAGGTCTTTGACCGTTCGCTCTAACGTTCTAAGTTTCCGTCACAGGCAGGAACAGAAGACGCTTGATCAGTGAGGGCCCTGGTGTAGATTCATTCATCCAGGATGGCTTGAGACTGGACTAGAGGACAACCCTCTTCACAAGCAGAAGAAAACTCTGGCGGTGACGGGGGAACTCACCTTTGTGTCGCTGACTTCTGGGGTTTTGGGTTTTTCAGCACCTGTACAGAAACCGGAAGTAAAAGACGGGAATGCTCCTCCTGGGTGTCTCTGGTGACAGTCAGTCTGAGAAGAAGCTCAGAGTGCTGGTTCTGACCCGCTTCATGGTGAGCTCAGCGGTGTGTGTGAGGAGGACTTACTGCAGTGCTCCAACCAGACGGCCTGTCGCTCAGCTTTGGATAGTTTGATCAGAGCCATGTCGTAGCGGTTGTCCACGTCCTTCAGCAGGCCTTCCAACTGCCCCTGCAGCTGGTCCACCCTGGTTTTCACTGCGCGCGCGCGCGCACACACACACACACACACACACACACACACACAAACTCTTTTCACTTCCTCGTCCCATAAAGTCAGTTATTCTGCTTGAAGTTAAAACTTTTTTTTAATCCTTCAAAACAACAAATTCCAGCGTTTGAGTGACTTGAAGCCCAGTAAGAGTCTGCTAGTAACGGGTTCTGGTTAACTCGGGTTAGCGCTCACTAACCCAGACCCTTTAGAGAGTGTCTGCTAGCATCTGAGTTCTTAGGCTAATTCTGCACCTTCGCTGTCGTAGTCGTGCAGAAAAGCTTCGATCTTCGCGACCTTCGGGTTGTTCTTCTGCTGCCTGGTGGTTCTCTTCCGTGGAGCCATGTCAGCGCGGAGTGGAAGGATTTAGTCCAGAGAGTCTGAAACCGTTTCACAGAAGATAAGCTTTAGCTAAAAGAGCAGGCACGAGGACGTTATCCGCTGACTGCGCTAGCTAGTTATTTAGCATCAGGGCTTCGCGCGGATTTTTCTACCGACCATTTATTCACACATCTTATAAAATTGATAAAACATCACTTTAATCCGATTTATCAGCCTTAAATTAGAGAAAAGTCACCTGCGTTTCTTTTGCCGCTTACTTCTTCCTACTAGACGTTTTAAAATTCTGCGCTGGGACACGTCAGCCAATGAGGACGTACGTTTTTACTGCGTCACAACACTGAGGCGTTTACCAGCGCTTGGCAAACGTGCATTACTGCCATCACGTGGCTTGGGGTGTAGTAACAGTCACGTTATTAGGGTACTCGGTGACAACAGCCATATGTACATAAATGTTTATGTGTTGTATTTATGTTTATTATATAAACATAAATGTTTATATATACATATCTATGGCAACAGCTGTCTCTGTGGCTCGCGCTGCACGCAGAGCTCTGACGGAAACTTTGTTTCACCAACAAACGTTCCGTTCTTCCTCGTTGTGAGTTTCTATTGGATCAATATCTTTATGAATTGGTCCTTGATCGGGACTTAAAGAACAGCTAAATATGAATAGGTGTGTGTAGGTTTTGACTTACGTGTTATAAACAGGAAGATTGTTACTGAATGATTAATGTGTTCATTCTATCATTTTCTTTTACAAGAACAAAGTTTACTGAAGCTCATTCTTTCATTTCAGTAGTTTTATTCCGTTTGTAAAACTGAACATTGTTAAATGTAAAGGGTGGAAAATAAACGCTGTGGTCTTTAACGTGTTTAAGCGCCATTAAAACTGTGTTTATTATTTATTAACAGGGTGTACGTTATGTTCCGACACGCACTGCTGTCTTCATGGATAAATAAAAACATTCCTAACTACTGGATCTTTTCCATGCTACGTTCACTGACAACGTATAAAGTAGGAATTTCCTACACTTGTTACATAAAACATACTTTTGAACTGTAGCCGTAACTTTGCTGAATTCCGTGTTTGTCAAATGACGTAATCCTGTCTTTAGACTATATAAAACATTAAAATTGCATCATTTAGAATTACTGCCGACTACAAATGAATCACAGGACTAGAGTTTAGATCACCCTAACGACTGCACCCCCCACACGTGTTGTTTATATGGTCAACGGTGATGGAGTTGAAATGGAGCTCGAGTGAGAGCTCGGACTTCTGAGGTGCCCTGAACGCATCATAAGTCATTGTTTACATCCGGAGACCGGAAGCGGGCTCTAGACGTGAGCTGCCGCGTGGAGACGTGCGTGAAGTAGGAACGGGTTCGAGCAGGAGAACCGGAGCATGTCCGAGCCGCTGCAGGAGGCGCTGAGGAGGAGCTTCGTGAGTCTGGAGAAGCAGCGGGAGGTCTGGAGGAGCGTGTTGGAGGAGTGCAGCCCGCTCATGGAGGCTCTGGGGAACCTGGCGGAGCAGATGAGCGCGCTGACCCGCGTCCAGCTGCTCGACACGCCGCTCCGAGTCTTCCCGCAGCTGGAGGAGCTGCTGCGGGTCAAGCTGCTGCAGGCTGCGGACACGGTGCTCCAGAGGCTCGGTGAGAACATGTGAGTCAGAGCCCTCAGAACCACGCTGGCGGGAAATAAACGTACGTCAGCGTTAGTTATTGTCATCAATAATCGGAGCTTCGGGGTGATACTGACATCTAGTGGTCAGAAGTAGAACAACACCCGTTCCAGGGTTATGATGGAGCGCATGCGCGTTGGCTATCCATCTTAGCTGGACGTTATAACTATGATCCACTTACTTTTTAATTGTTTCTCCCATTTTATTCTCATCTTTTTAGTTATTTATTGTGAAGCAGCTCGTGACCCATCTTCTGACGGTCCATGTGTTGTGTTCCTCCTCCAGGTGCCGTCTGCAGTCCATCAGAGATTCCATCAGTAGCCAGGCCTCTGCTCTCCTGCAGCAGTACCAGCAGAGTTCTGTGGACCTGACGATGCTGACGGAGCGCTCGGCCACCGTCCCGTCTCTGGCCGACATGCTGCAGTGGATCCAGGACGCTGAGCGCTTCTACAGGCAGCAGTATCCTTCCTGTGGGCCTCCTGGCATTCCCGTTATCCTGCTGTTGTCGTTTCCCTGAACTCATCTTCAGATTCCTACAGAGGAAAGCTCTGCTGCAGACGCTGAGGCCGGACCAACTCCTTCTGCTGGAATCTGCTCCCAAAAGGTGGAAATCTCTGGAGTCTCCGAGTGCCGATCAACAGATCACAGGTGAGTCGTGACACGTGGACCAGAGCCCACCCCCATGTTCAGGTCTCCCAACGGTCCGATTTGCTGGATTTTGTCTCTTTTCAGATTCACTCTGCAGACTCTCTCTCTTCATCCAGCCTCAGTGAGCTAGCGAGGGTTCGCTGACCCGACCCGACCCGACCCGAGGACACAAGACGCTTCCAGCTCTTAATGTCAAACGCTTTTATTTGAAAACCAGAAGTTTGTGTGAAGATCTGGAGAGATTACAGCCTGCACCGCACACGCTAACAAGCTAGCACGCCAAATAGTTCAGTCTCTGTCACACACACACACACTCACACACACACACACACACACTCACACACACACACACACACACACACACACACACTCTCACACACACTCTCACACACACTCTCACACACACACACACACACACACACTCTCACACACACACACACACACACTCACACACTCACACACACAGTCCTGTGTGTAAATAAATAAATAAATAAAGGGTCACTCTGTTAGTGGTACCCCCCCCCCTAGACGTACTCCTTCAGAGGGACGTTGTTGGAGATGATGGGTTTCGGTGGTTCCGGTGCGGGCGAGTTGGCGAAACTCCGGCCGACGTAGCCGCGACGGTACCGGCCGCCCCGCTCCATCAGCGGACAGGTGCTGCTCAGCACGGCGCCGCTGATCATCAGGATGACGGCGGCGGCCCAGCCCAGGTAGATGGCCTGACCCAGCTCCCGCTTGTGCATGACGGGAACGTTGGGGTTGTAGAAGTCCTGGACCACCGTGTTGGCGGTCCAGGAGACCGGGATCAGAACACACAGGCCGGTGACGATGAAGAGAATTCCTCCTGCCAGCGCGATTCCCGCTTTGGCCCGGCGGTCGTCTCCGGCGCAGGTGGTGCACTTCATTCCGCAGCAGGACACGGTGCAGGACAGCCAGCCCATGAAGATGGCGAGGCACATGAGGGCGCGAGCGGCCTGGATGTCCGGCGGCAGCGCCAACATGGAGTCGTAGGTCTTACACTGCATGTGACCCGTGGTCTGGTAGATGCAGTTCATCCAGATGCCCTCCCACTTCATCTCCGACGTCAGGATGTTGCTGCCGATGAAAGCCGACACCTTCCACTGAGGCAGCGCCGTGACGGCGATCGCCATGATCCAGCCCGTCACCGCGCACGTGAAGCTGATCAGCTGCATCCCCGTGTTCACCATGGCGACGGCTGCTGGCGGGAGGCTCTGTGCGTCGGCTCGGGTTCTCTGATCCCCCTTCTCTTTCCTTTGATCGGAATGTCAGAAAGCCTTCAGCCTCGTCCTCCTCCTCATCAGCATCTGCTCCGAGTTCCTCCGGTCCCCAGGTCCCTTTGGGCCCTTGGACTTGGTTTGTCCCCAGTCAGAGGCTCCAAGGGTATGGCTGTCCTCTGCTCGGCCCCTCGTCTCTGGATCACCAACACGAAGACTTTCTCTGTCTTTTGTTCTCGACGAGGACCTGATGCATTATTCAGCAGCGGCGCTGTGACCTTTGACCCCGGCGCGGTCAACGGATCCGATCAGAGTGGGCTGCTTGTCCGAGTCCAGTTCAGACTCGGTGCCGTGTCCTGGGCCGGTGACCTTACGGAGACCTGATATACAAAGCTCTGGTGCTACCTGGATCGGCTCTGACTCTGGAAAGAAACCCGTCCAGAACCAGCGAGCTGCTTCAGAACCTGATCAGCTGTTTTGATGATCGGTCGGTTTAAATGTCTCCAGCTGAAGTGTCTCCTCCCAGGTGTCCACTTCAGCCCCTCCCCCAGCGACCGGCCCAAATGGGTCAGTCCGATTCTCAGAAGGTCTGAAAGAACAGGCTGGTGCGGCTCGACCCGCAGGTTCTGCTGTCAAACCAGATAGGGAGAACTGGACAGGTGTGTGTAGGGGGGGGGGGGGGGGGCTTTGCTCACAGCAGAACCGTTCACAGATCAGCTGATAAACACACTGAGCGCGCTCAGAACGGATCAATCCCTCAGCTCTGAGCGCGCTCAGTAGCACCATGAATTAAATATTACAACATCAATACCAGCTGCTCGGGTTTCTTCTGTCTGGTGACACGATCTCCACGGTAACGGTCGTCATGACAGCTCGACAGGAAACAGGAAGTGGCTGAGATGATCATCCTCAGACATCCAGTTCAATTTAAATCAAATCCTGATTCTGGGAGTGAAACCTTCCGTAGGGAAGGCCGGACGGTCCTGGGTTGGAAATGATGCATTCATGGGCCCAGAGAGAAAATCGGAGCTCTGGAGGTCAGGTGACTGCCACAGATTCATCTAATCCTGTTGATTAACAGCTGGTTTCTTTTGTTTCCAAACTTTTGCTGAAATCATTTTTCTTTTGTTTGAAGGATAAAAGATTTGTTTGTTTTTCTCACATTTAGAGATTTTAAAAAAATTCAGCTGTTTTAGTTTTAAATAAATGAAACTGCCAAAAACATGTTTGATGCTTTTATCTGAAACGAATAACGATGTTCCAAATCCGCCTAGTCTTTCAGGTCAGCTGACCTGTAAGATCAGCTGACCTGTAAGGGCCATCAGCTGACCTGTAAGATCAGCTGACCTGTAAGGGCCATCAGCTGACCTGTAAGATCAGCTGACCTGTAAGGGCGATCAGCTGACCTGTAAAGGCGATCAGCTGACCTGTAAGATCAGCTGACCTGTAAGGGCGATCAGCTGACCTGTAAAGGCGATCAGCTGACCTGTAAAGGCGATCAGCTGACCTGTAAGATCAGCTGACCTGTAAGGGCGATCAGCTGACCTGCAAAGGCGATCAGCTGACCTGCAAAGGCGATCAGCTGACCTGTAAAGGCGATCAGCTGACCTGTAAGATCAGCTGACCTGTAAAGGCCATCAGCTGACCTGTAAGATCAGCTGACCTGTAAGGGCGATCAGCTGACCTGTAAGGGCGATCAGCTGATTGGTCACGGGACAAACAGGACAGCAGCTTTATGGGCATAAAATACGATTTATTACTTTGCACATTAACACAAGATTTCCCTGCAGGCTAAAAAAAAATCTGAACATGTCACATAATAATAGCAAATTCATGACCCTCTGCTGGGTGGGCGGGGCTAAATCAGGCCCTGCCTTCTTACAACCAATCACAGAACAGAACTGTTCTGGTCCAACCGCTTTAGCTTAACCCCCAACAGGAACCAAAGAGGTAAAAACAAAAATGAAATACACAAAATTACAAATCCATCAATATAACAAGATATCAAAGTGAGGAATTCCAAAATAATCCGTGCTCTCCGTGGAGCCGAACCCATCAGGGAGCTTCAAAAGGTTAAAAAGAGGTAATCCTGCTCCTCCGGTGCCGCCGGGACCCGTCAAACACAAATGCTTCTGAGGGGTCAGGAGGCGTGGCCACAGGTGTGTACGTGTGACCACGCCCCCTCACAACTCACCACAGAGGGAAGGGGTAGCTCTTCTAACGGGTCCACATTTGAACAAAGTACCTCGTTTGGATCGGAACCGATGTTGAGAACCCCCCCCCCCCAGAAACAAGCAGATGATCGACGGGAGCCTTAACGCCAGACGGACAGGTATTGCTAGACTAAATCAGTCCCACTAACCCAGAAACGTTTACCCCAAAAGTTTATATTTTATTCTCATAATAAATATGATTGAAAAAGATCGATATTAAAAGGACGAAACTTCGGCATGCAGGCGAGCAAAGTCTACATGTGGTAGAGGAACCGGTCTACAGCCGACCGACTAGTCCGCCCAACACGTCCCGCTGGCGGGTGCCAAAGTAAAACCAACCAAAGACCAAAGGAACCAGAGAAGTAATGCTAGCTGGGTTCGCCACAGCTGATCCATCGGGGCCGTATTGCTTTGTGACTTTACGAACAGTCATGGATTATCTGCCTGGAGGTCAGTGATGTTCGACCCTTTCAAAATAAGACGCTGACCTGACCTTTTCAAGGTAAAACGCCCTGCGTGCAGTCATTTCCTGTCGGCGCTGGAGGCCAGCGTGCACGCCTTCAACGGGAAGAAGCTCAAACTCATTCATAGTAAACCTGCTGCTTTACGGATGGTTTATTACAAAAGGGCTTTCACCGAGCCGCCGCCCGAGGAGGCGTGCACGCCGCCCGTCCCCTCCCATCCTGTCCTGCAGCATCCACTTACACCAGCAGGGGGCTCTAACCCAGTGGCGGCATGGCCAGCGCTTATTGGGTGCAGTGTTACCATAGAAACCAAATCATAAAAGGGATGTGATGATAGGTCGATTTGACACATAAACCCAGATTGCGAACCCATAACTCGGTCCACAAGTCCTGATTGTCTCCAGCGATCCGATCGGAAGCTGCTTCCTGCTACACAAAACCCTCAGAGGAGGCGTGGCTCCTCCTGCTCCTCCTCCTGTTACCCAGAATGCTACAAATAAAAACAAACCCACCCGAGGCTCCGCCCCTTCAACCCCTTCCTGAAGACTAATCGCGAGCTGTAGAGGAGGTTCCGCTGCTCGCCATAAAATTCATCACGATAAACAACATCAAAGGTAAACGACTAACCCTAAGCAACAGCGTCAAGAGAACCACCAAACCAATTATACTGAACATGTACGAGTCTGCTTTCTGAAGGAATCCATGGACAAACAGATCCACAGAGCCCAGCTGACTAAATCCCAGGTCAGTGCAGTGACTCCAGACCCAACGAGTCGGCCTGAAGGAGGTCTAGAACCAACAAGTCAGTCTGAGGGAGGTCTAGAACCAACAAGTCAAGTCAGAAGGAGGTCCAGACCCAACGAGTCGGCCTGAAGGAGGTCTAGAACCAACAAGTCAGTCTGAGGGAGGTCTAGAACCAACAAGTCAGTCTGAGGGAGGTCTAGAACCAACAAGTCAAGACAGAAGGAGGTCCAGACCCAACGAGTCGTCCTGAAGGAGGTCTAGAACCAACAAGTCAGTCTGAGGGAGGTCTAGAACCAACAAGTCAGTCTGAGGGAGGTCTAGAACCAACAAGTCAAGACAGAAGGAGGTCCAGACCCAACGAGTCAGTCTGAAGGAGGTCTAGAACCAACAAGTCAAGTCCGAAGGAGGTCCAGACCCAACGAGTCAGTCTGAAGGAGGTCTAGAACCAACGAGTCAAGTCCGAAGGAGGTCTAGACCCAACGAGTCGGCCTGAAGGAGGTCCAGAACCCAAGAATCGGCCTGAAGGAGGTCCAGACCCAACGAGTTGGCCTGAAGGAGGTCCAGAGCCAACGAGTCAAGTCAGGAGGAGGTCCAGACCCAACTAGTTAGCCCAAAGCAGGTCCAGACCCAACGAGTTGGCCTGAAGGAGATCCACAACCAACACGTCGGGCCGAAGGAGGTACAGAACCAACGAGATGGTCTGAAAGAGGTCTATAACCAACAAATCAAGTCAGAAGGAGGTCCAGACACAACAAGTCAGTCTGATGGTCTAGAACCAACGAGTCGGTCTGAAGGAGGTCTAGAACCAACGAATCAAGTCCGAAGGAGGTCTAGAACCAACAAGTCAAGTTCGAAGGGGGTCCAGACGCAACGAGTCGGTCTGAAGATGGTCCAGACCCAACAAGTCAGTCTGAAGGAGGTCCAGACCCAACAAGTCAGTCTGAAGGAGGTCTAGAACCAACAAGTCAGTCTGAAGGAGGTCTAGAACCAACAAGTCAAGTTCGAAGGGGGTCCAGACGCAACGAGTCGGTCTGAAGATGGTCCAGACCCAACAAGTCAGTCCGAAGGAGGTCTAGAACCAACAAGTCAAGTTCGAAGGGGGTCCAGACGCAACGAGTCGGTCTGAAGATGGTCCAGACCCAACAAGTCAGTCTGAAGGAGGTCCAGACCCAACAAGTCAGTCTGAAGGAGGTCTAGAACCAACAAGTCAGTCTGAAGGAGGTCTAGAACCAACAAGTCAAGTTCGAAGGGGGTCCAGACGCAACGAGTCGGTCTGAAGATGGTCCAGACCCAACAAGTCAGTCTGAAGGAGGTCTAGAACCAACGAGTCAGTCTGAAGGAGGTCTAGAACCAACGAGTCAGTCTGAAGGAGGTCTTGAACCAACAAGTCGGTCTGAAGGAGGTCTAGAACCAACGAGTCAGTCTGAAGGAGGTCTAGAACCAACGAGTCGGTCTGAAGGAGGTCCAGACCCAACAAGTCAGTCTGAAGGAGGTCTAGAACCAACAAGTCAGTCTGAAGGAGGTTAGAACCAACAAGTCAGTCTGAAGTAGGTCTAGAACCAACGAGTCGGTCTGAAGGAGGTCCAGACCCAACAAGTCAGTCTGAAGGAGGTCTAGAACCAACAAGTCAGTCTGAAGGAGGTTAGAACTAACAAGTCAGTCTGAAGTAGGTCTAGAACCAACGAGTCAGTCTGAAGGAGGTCCAGAACCAACGAGTCGGTCTGAAGGAGGTCCAGACCCAACAAGTCAGTCTGAAGGAGGTCTAGAACCAACAAGTCAGTCTGAAGGAGGTTAGAACCAACAAGTCAGTCTGAAGTAGGTCTAGAACCAACAAGTCAGTCTGAAGGAGGTCTAGAACCAACAAGTCAGTCTGAAGGAGGTCTAGAACCAACAAGTCAGTCTGAAGGAGGTTTAGAACCAACGAGTCAGTCTGAAGGAGGTTTAGAACCAATGAGTCAGTCTGAAGGAGGTCCAGACCCAATGAGTCAGTCTGAAGGAGGTCCAGACCCAACGAGTCAGTCTGAAGGAGGTTTAGAACCAACAAGTCAGTCTGAAGGAGGTCTAGAACCAACAAGTCAGTCTGAAGGAGGTCTAGAACCAACAAGTCTGTCTGAAGGAGGTCTAGAACCAACAAGTCAGTCTGAAGGAGGTCCAGACCCAACGAGTCAGGCTGAAGGAGGTCCAGACCCAACGAGTCAGTCTGAAGGAGGTTTAGAACCAACTTTTTAGGAAGGTAACCAACAAGTCAAGCCAGACATCACTGCTACACGTCAACCCAGCTTCCTGGGCCAATCCAAACCAGAATCTGGACCCCTGCAGAGCCCTAAGACGCCTGCGGGAGGCGCCCTCATGCCCCGTCACTCTGCAGATGTAAATATATGTTCATATGTGTGAATATAAAACAACTCTGAGGCATTTACAGCAGTTATCTCCTAGATTTCCATTTACAGTTCAGTGGCCTGCCATCACACACACACACACACACACACACACACACACACACACACTCATACAGCAGTACAGGTATATACAAGTCAACACACAGATGATAGGAGAGCATGGACATCCAGGTCACCTCGCTTAGAAAGGACCAAAAGAGGAGAAGTTAAAACACATGCGTGTAAAAATGAAAATATAGATTTTTATCTCATTCTTAAAAGGTTAAGCCCCTCCCTCTCCAACCCCCACCCCCCACCGCCCAACAACCCCAGACCTTGTGACAGATTTGGCCCCGAGGGGCTTTGAGGTAAAGTAGATCAGAGTCCTGCTGAGCTGGACAAGCCGAGGAGGCGCTGCTCCTCTGCTCCCACTTTCTAAAAACACACAAACATTCAGAGAAAAAACTAACTCAAAACAATGGCTCGACTTCGTGTGTGTGTGTGGGGGGGGGGGCTGTTTTTGTGTTTTCAACAGTGCACTGGAGCCCCAGGGGCTCAAAGTGCTTCAATGCTGGTTGAGAAGACGGCTTTGACTGGGAACTCTGGTCGGGAATGGTTCCCCAAGCTTCAGTAGGTGAGCCGCTCTAGTGATCAGTCAGAAAAGCCGAGAAACCAAAAGAACAAAGAGAAAAGAACAGATGAGAAACAATCCACGGGCTGGTGTAGCGCTCAGGCAAAGTACATGGTGTGCTGGGTGTCATAGTGGATCTGCACCGCCTTCGCCAGCGCCTGGGGGTCCCGGCCATTACTCTGACCCGACACGTGGCTGCCTTCAGCACTGAAACAGAGAGCACATCAGACCTTGTTAGACCTTCATCAGATCACATTAGACCTTGTTAGACCTTCATCAGATCACATCAGACCACATTAGACCTTGTTAGACCTTCATCAGACCACATTAGACCTTGTTAGACCTTCATCAGATCACATCAGACCACATTAGACCTTGTTAGACCTTCATCAGATCACATTAGACCTTGTTAGACCTTCATCAGATCACATTAGACCTTGTTAGACCTTCATCAGATCACATCAGACCACATTAGACCTTGTTAGACCTTCATCAGATCACATTAGACCACATTAGACCTTGTTAGACCTTCATCAGATCACATTAGACCTTGTTAGACCTTGTTAGACCTTCATCAGACCACATTAGACCTTGTTAGACCTTCATCAGATCACATCAGACCACATTAGACCTTGTTAGACCTTCATCAGATCACATTAGACCACATTAGACCTTGTTAGACCTTCATCAGATCACATTAGACCTTGTTAGACCTTCATCAGATCACATCAGACCACATTAGACCTTGTTAGACCTTCATCAGATCACATCAGACCACATTAGACCTTGTTAGACCTTCATCAGACCACATTAGACCTTGTTAGACCTTCATCAGACCACATTAGACCTTGTTAGACCTTCATCAGATCACATCAGACCACATTAGACCTTGTTAGACCTTCATAAGATCACATCAGACCACATTAGATCACATCTGAGAACATCAGACCACATCAGACCACATTAGACCTTGTTAGACCTTCATCAGATCACATTAGACCTTGTTAGACCTTCATCAGATCACATCAGACCACATTAGACCTTGTTAGACCTTCATCAGATCACATCAGACCACATTATACCTTGTTAGACCTTCATCAGACCACATTAGACCTTGTTAGACCTTCATCAGACCACATTAGACCTTGTTAGACCTTCATCAGATCACATCAGACCACATTAGACCTTGTTAGACCTTCATAAGATCACATCAGACCACATTAGACCACATCTGAGAACATCAGACCACATCAGACCACATTAGACCTTGTTAGACCTTCATCAGATCACATCAGACCACATTAGACCTTGTTAGACCTTCATGAGATCACATCAGACCACATTAGACCTTGTTAGACCTTCATGAGATCACATCAGACCACATTAGATCACATCTGAGAACATCAGATCACATTAGACCTTGTTAGACCTCATCAGATCACAAGATCTCATCAGATCACATCTGAGAACATCAGACCTCATGAGAAAACGTCAGGCCTTATCTGACCTCAAACGTCCTCCCAGAACGTGGAGTTGGGATTTTTGACCAACAGCTGTGTAACGATGGAACCCTCCGTGCTTCACCTGCAGGGTTCTGGAGAGCTGACTGTGGGCGGTTCATCACACATCTCATCAAAATGGTAAATGGCCTGTATTTGATATAGCGCCTTCTAGAGTCCTGGAACCCCCCAAGGCACTTTACACACATTCACCCATTCACACACACATTCACACACTGGTGGGGATGAGCTACGATGTAGCCACAGCTGCCCTGGGGCGCACTGACAGAGGCGAGGCTGCCGAGCACTGGCGCCACCGGTCCCTCCGACCACCACCAGCAGGCAAGGTGGGTTAAGTGTCTTGCCCAAGGACACAACGACAGTGACGGACTGAGCGGGGCTCGAACCTGCAACCTTCCGATTACGGGGCGAGCGCTTAACTCCTGTGCCGCCGTCGCTCCGGGAATACGGAAGAAAAACCAATGCAGCGAAATAAAACACATTTAAATGAAATATTCCGTAAGCACACGAGAGCATGAGAAGTCGTGGGTCGCCGACCCGACCGAGCCAGCTGCTACCAGAACCAGCTCACCTGTCGTGATCTTTGTCCACCAGGTGGTAGCGTGCTCGGAAAGCCACCAGCCTGGCGTAGTAGGCCGGCGCCGGGATGGAGACGGAGCGCGTGCAGCGGACGTAGGTGTGGCACAGCTGGTAGGTGAGGAGCTGCAGCTCGTCGGCCGTGAAGCAGTTGTCATCCCACAGAACGTGGTAGTGGGAGGGCCGGCTGGTTCCCTGAAAGAGGGGGCGGAGCTTGTGAGTACATTGGACTCGGTTCTGGTTCGGGTGCTGACGTGTCCACACTTCTGCTCACCTGGATCCCAGCATGGCTGCACAGGTAGAAGTCGAACTCGGACGGGTGTGTGATGGTGCTGTCCACTGTGGTGCCGGCTGGAACGTTCCCGCTCTTCCCGACCTGCGGTCCAATCACAGTGAGACTCACAACACGACTCGCTGAAACCTCAACAGTGTGCTGAAGACGACCCGACTGACCCGCTCGGCTTTATCAGAACAGAACAGGCGGGTGTGATGGCGCTTCTGGACCACGATGTAGGTGATCCCGGGCCGGTAGTCCTCCTCCAGGCTGATGCAGGCCTTCCTGATGGCGATCAGCTCGGGCCAGGCCACCTGCAGCGCAAACACGTACCGTCAGATGGACCAGAGCAGAACCTGACCCGGTTCTGCCAGTTCCCCCTCACCTGCTTCATCTGGCCCTCCGACACGCCGCCGCGGTAGTAGATGATCCGGGTGGGCTTGAAGCGGGTGGACTTGTAGAACTGGATGAGCAGCTCTCGCACCATGTTGGTCAGGTCCTGGATGACCTCCTGGCTGAAGAGCTGCTCCTGTAGGACCAGAACACTCCTCAACACCACCTCTCAGACCCAGGTTCTGACCGGGTCTACCGCTGGCGCTGAACTCACCTGGGACATGTCCTGCCGAGACGTCTGGACGCGAACGGTGGCACAGTACCGGCTGGGGTGTCCGTCCATGCTGCCCACCACGGCGGCGATGGACGGCTTCTTGCCGTCGCCGGCAGGGGGGTGGGTGACATCGGCACCGAGGAAGATAACGGGCTGCTGGAAGACGGACGGTCTGGACCCAAACAGAACCAGACTCACACACATTCAACATGGAGACCAGTTGGGCTGGACCAGAGCTTCTCGTGCTGGTACTGACCTCTGATGAGGGACCAGGACGTTGTTGATGCCCCCCAGCTTGGCGTTGATCTTCAGGCAGAGGTTGGACAGCGTCTGAGGAGACGTCTTCACCACGTTCTTCACCTGGACACACTGAGTGGCCATGCCCAGGAGGGTGTCTCCCACCCGCTTCACCTCCGCTGCAGGAGGAACACCACAT